>NW_023365742.1:78273-84103 GCF_000003815.2 Branchiostoma floridae
GAAACCTGCATATTATGGGGACTATTCTAGTAATTATTTTACATCATTAGCAGACTTCTATGGTTAAATTGTAGTTTAACAGCACAACTGTTAGCTTAGCCTACTGGGGTGCAAGTATCGGGCAGCAATCACTTCTACCGTACTGCCGTATCAGCGTGGCACCACTTAGCCCAAATCTAGGGTTTGACAACCATTTCGAGATAAGCCCAACCTAGCAGGCTCCACACACACACACACACACACACCGCTAACTACCAAAAATCAATCAAACTACAACGGTTTGATCCTATATATATATATACTACTTGTATCAATACTGCAGAATAGCATTTTGGGGTAAGCGTTTTTATGGGGTGCGTATTTTGTTATTATTTTTTATGACACATGTGAATGTAAGAAGTGTCTCACCTGAATTATGTGGTCCTGGTGTTAGTCTGACGACTTCCTCTTTGTCTCACCTGTAAGCGATCATTCCGTACAGGTGTGAAGAGGAGAAAGGTGAGCGGAGGTGCGTGTGGGTGTGTGCCGCAGGTAATGCCGCGAACAATGGCCCGATAATCGCAGGATGACAAAATAAGCTTGACTCGCGCAATCCTGATGTCAACTGCTGTTAGCACAGCGAGGTGGACAGAGTGCCGAGCGAACACGGCAAAACAATTATTACCTGTCACACTGTTTATCATGGCCCCACGTGACGGAGAATTGAAAACGCAATAGGTAATGGATTAGGCTGACCCTTTAAGTAAAGTACGATAACCGGTGAAAAGGTAATCTACAAATCGCCTGCCACGCCTCGACACTTGGTACACAACAGAAACATAGAAAAGAGGCGACCTCTCTAATGGTCGAGCTATGAGTTCCCAATATCACAACAGCACTCAGTATTGAAGAGGAAGGCAAACAGCTGGGAATGGAAGTTAAACAGGAACAATCATGTGTTGATTTACTTCTCCATTTCAATAGTCCATCAAAAGCACATCAGAAAGAGATAGGTTTGTGGCCATGGCAGGTCTGGTCGTTCCAACAACAATAGGGGGAAATCACGACAGTAAGAACGTTAGAGGACGTTTGAACGGACACCGCTGATTCGCAAGTTTTCTGGTTCGATCAAGAATATGTAAACTCATGGCTCTCATCGTATATTAAGAAACAACGCTGTAGGACACTCATTATAAAGGGGATATTTTCATTCGTCGGTAGTCTTCAGCATCTGTTGAACGATGCGTCAAAGATACTTTAAAGTTCTTGTTTTTCATCAGTGAACAGCATTTGGTGTTATACTAGTACATCTTTCTACACAATTGCCATCTAGCGGCTTTGGGTTACGTTGCATCTTCATGTTGATACGGGAAAACGTGGAAAAATGATACGCAAACTAGAAAGGCCGACATTTGCTTGAGAGCAAATACAGCATATTTCAGCCATCTCCCTCCTCATGTAACAATAGACTGTTCCAAAATCACTCATGTGCAAAAATGGAACACTTCTGCTTAAAATGACTTCTAACTACTAATCACACTTATGAGCAAAAATGAATCTTACAAAAACCCCTTCAAGAATGGACTCAAAAAAATAGACGACTCCAAAAACACTTCCGCTAAGAAATGGAATTTGGAATCATCAGCCGTCCAAAACCATATTTGCAAAAAATCCCCCCTCTGTGCAAGAATCGACTCTTCCTGTTATACCCCTATGTAAAGTGGAGCGATCCAAAAATATATCAGCTAAAATAGTCAGCGAAGTCCACAAAATGAATTTTAAAAAAATACCCCCTTCGTCGAAGAATGGAATCTCCCAGCTCACCCTGTTTGAAATTGCACAATAGACAAGTCCAGAAATACTCACAGTACATGGCCTTTGTATAAGAAGCAACCCAGTCCAAAACTGAATTTAAAAAAAGTCCCCCGTGCATGAATGGGC
The DNA here is from genome assembly GCF_000003815.2 of Branchiostoma floridae. Lineage (NCBI taxonomy): Eukaryota > Metazoa > Chordata > Leptocardii > Amphioxiformes > Branchiostomatidae > Branchiostoma > Branchiostoma floridae. The sequence continues at coordinate 80,194 of NW_023365742.1, forward strand.
TCTTCCAGATAAAACAAGGCTTGCTGATTGGCTGCCGAATCCTCCTCATGTACAGTCTTCAGGTGGGGGTAAACTTCCATTTAACAAATGGAATTCGGAATCATCACCCATGTCCAAAACTGATTTTTTTTTAAATCCCCCCCTATGTGCAAAAATGGACTGTCCCAGTAGTAGTCTTATGTCAAGTGGATCAGTGCGAAAACACTTCCGCTAAAAAAAACATTGGCATTATCACCAAAGTCTAAAAGTAAATTTTAAAATACACCCCCTGTCCAACAATGGACTCTTCCAGCAAAATAAGCTCGCTCATTGGCTGGCCATTAATTGGATTCACCTTGTCCACCAACCACCTGGATGTCTATGGACTAGGTAGGTAGGTAGATAATTGGATCTACCTGGCACACCTGTGGCCCTGACACACCAGAATGACCTAGAGGTCGTTGACCTCGGCACTCCAACCTTACCTATCCTAAACTCTCCCACAAAAACCTCCTTAAGGAGCCATTTTGAAGTGATTTATACTACATATTATACATGGATCCTTTGAATAAGTATCTAGGGCACCTCTGTGCCAAATTTCAGGTCATTTGGATGTAATACCATGGTACAGGGGGCCAAAATATACAGTCTTGGTCCAAAAGTTGCAATAAAACCTCAATAAAATCATTTAAGGAGCAGATATGAAAAAAATAAAAAAAACACATTTGGGTATTGGCCCACTCTACCCTTGTGCCAAATTTCAAGTCATTTGGTCCAGAAACGGCGGAGATGAATCGCTTTGAAAATTTGACAGGAGAAAGAAAGAAAGAAAGAAAGAAACATTACGAATACAATATATTTCACCATACCTATGGTATGGCTGAAATATAATAAATAAATAAACTTATACCTAATGATAATAAGAAAATTGTCCGATACATGTATCACGGTCCATAGTCCGCAAATCTTTCAATCTACCGTATCCTTTTCCTGCAAGTCGTCAATGAAACAGCACATCGTGCATCCTCCAGATGTACACAGACAGTGATCTCCAGTCTCAGGTCACTCTGGACATCATCAGTTTGTGGGAGGAAGCTTGTCTAGTGATCCTTTTTGCGCTATTTCAACAGGTTACAGAAATCTTTCATGTCTTAGCATCATGTTGTTTAGTAATCTGTTTACTACCAAGGGTTTGTGTCATCATGACATGGGCATGAAAACCTCACAGTTTGAAACTGTCTTCTAACACTGAGGATCTGGATCAATAATGACCAATAATCACCAATGCACTTAACATTGATATGCAAATTCAATCCTTCTTTCAAATCTGACTTCTTTTTGTTATGTTTCCTGTGTTATCTCACATTAAGGTTAAACTTTTGATTCACTCGTTTGGCAGTATGATTGTTATTTTAAGTCTGTTTCGTACAATCTTTATGTTTTTTGTTACTTTTCACTTAAAAGTAATTTGGTTTTATAGAATTTTATGTACTATTATGTCATTGAAGTTAACTTAGTTTTGTTGAACTTAATGTACGACTAATGTTTGGGGTTCTCCCCCAGGTGGCTTTGAAAAACGCCGCCAGGCGATATGCTTTCACCCTAAATAAAGAATAAATAATCACTTGCATGTAAAATCGCAAGCTACAAACACCTGACCTTATTGACATGCCATCTTGCGTAAACGTGACACCAACAATTGGTTTAATGTGCCATGAAGGACAGGAAGTTAATATTGCTCACCATTTCTGCCTTAAGTTATGTAACACTACTTGTATAATACACTAATGTACGTTTATGACACCATTGTAAACACCACATAAGTTATCTATGAATATAAGGACAATAAAAAAAAACCTTCCCACACCATGACTTCAGTTTTTAATATATCAAGTCAAACACATTTCACCAATCACAAACTGCACCTATATTTCAAAAGTTGAACACCTTTCACCACCAATAAAATGCGTCACTATGACAAATACATTTTTGAAGTTATACATTATACAAGATTGTAGGTCATCTGTGTTGATAAATGACATTATACAGTAATTATACATAAACTTTATCTAACCAACACTGCAAAAACATGGGACTTTAACCCAAATTTTTGGCGATGGATGGAATTGTCCGTTGCTATTTTTAAAGGGTCATAAGTGCAAGATTACCAGATGAACAGAGATCATGATGGGCGATGAAAGTTGTACCAAGGAGGACTTTGTAACCTCCTTGGTTATACCTACAGCACACTGCTGGAGTCACATGGCTTCAAAGTCACATCCCAGAAATAGTAGAAGACGGGTCCACTATCTTCCAAAATTTGGGTAAGTCCTCGTTATTGGCAGTGCTGTTTGGATAAAGTTTAGTCTGCTTCAATACATTTAAGAACATCTTTCTAGCCAGGAAAAATATGAGAAGTATACTTCTGGTAAGGAAGCATTTTACGTTTTTGAGACTAGCAAGGTACAATTACATTGCATTACATTTAATGCTACAATTACTAAATACATATGGACCATTGTTGATAATTCATCATCACTCTAATGATTCTGCACAGAAAATGTACAAGAATGTCTAGAGCAAAACTTTTGGAAGAAGAAAGTTTTCTTCCACATAAGTCTGACAAAGTAGCACAAGAGTCAAAGATACTTTAAATAAATGGCGGCATTACAAGTTGACAATGATTTGAGCTTTCTTTTGTATTAATAATTTGCATGAGTTACCTTTTGCATGCATAAAATATCCATTACAATTTTGCATTTTGTGCATTTTTAAAACTATTAGTCTAGAGGAATGCTAGCAAGCATACAATTATCATACACGTGTACCACAAATTTTCTGCTCAATCAGAATTATTAAACTTTTAACTTAATTCTAACTTATACATATACACAATGTACATGTAGAAAAGTGCACAATTTTCTGATTGGTCACATTAACATGCCAGACTGTTGTGTCCAATCTAGACTCCCTTGTTCATCATCAGTAAATTCAAGATATTGCATGTATCTAAAATAGTCTCAACTGAAGATCATGGAATATTATATATCTTTATCCTATCTATTATTGGGAAATTTCTTGCCTTCTGGCCCCTGGTTAGATGTAGAAGAGTACATTTTGTAGAGGTTTTCTTGTACCCTATTATCTTGGCAAGGCTCAAACGGTTGTATCTTCAGTAACATTGGCATTGGGCTTGTTTTGGTCCAAAAAACTGCAAAAACATGTTTCTCTAAGCATGGAAGATCAAGAAAGAACATGAAAATCACTAGTAAGTGCTCCCCCAAACAATAAGTGACATTGTTTGTGAAGGGCCACCAGTGTCTTGATGCACGCAGACACTCAATGACATGTTCCTATGCCAGGATTGTTGTGTCTGCGCCCGATATGCTGAAGTCGTGAATCAGTGCTCCCCCTAACAATAATTGCCATTGATCGTGGAAGGCCATAAATGAGGCTACAAAAGTTAATTCATTCATGACTTCAAATCTAATAATTCTGGTGAGTTTCCTAAGACAGTCACAGAAAAAATGGTGTTATCTGGGCCTTCTCAAGGTAGCAGAACACAGTTTTCAGCCTGTGGGGGTTTCTATAGTTAAGGGCCTCAAGGTGACAGGTTTCGACACAGTACCAAAAACAGTTATGTTCGAGTACAGGGTACAAGCCACAAAATATTGAAAAACAGCAAAATGCTGTCAGCGTATCTACTTCTCATGCCCACCTTGAAACGCCGTTCTGCGGAGGTTACAGAACTGCAGCCGGCTCACACTAGAAGGGCAGTTGTGTAATGGGGCCCATTTATACATGAAATAGAAAACTTTCACAATCCAAACCATACAGTCTCAGAGTCAAGCAGCACAGGTTACATCTGGCTGGCCCTCAAATAAGGCTTTTTACCTTTCTTTCAACAAGTTTATCCGTACTACTTTATGTA
>NW_023365742.1:84203-87732 GCF_000003815.2 Branchiostoma floridae
GTCGTGCATAGATACTGTTTCTGCTACTCAATGTCTTACAAACCTGGATATCTTAAGTGTGCAGATGGAGATTATTACTGATCCTGCATTAATACATACTTTTAATGTAGAGGAATTAAAAGAGTTAAGAATCTGTTGGAAATCTACCATTTGGCAACATTTAACAGTCTAGTAGATGTATACAGAAGTATTGCTTTGGCAGAGAAATTACATTTACTCTATGGTTTTGACTTGAAGATAAACCAAATTTTAATCAATAATGATCAACATGTGATCAATAGCTTCATCCCTGATATTTGTGTTGTTTTGCCCATAACCACTTTCATATCAAATGTATGTGAGAACATGTCAGTCCATCACATCATCATGTTAGTTGTTTGAGTCCTGCCAGATGTCTACATGTGTGTTGGGGGTTAAAGAGACTTGGCCTTTAAGGTGACGGAGGGTTCCTCGATGTCCTTCTTGCTCTGGACCAGACGAAGTTCTCGCTGAGCAGCGGTGGCCTTGTTACCAGGACCTGCTGCTTCTACAGAACACAACATATGCAACAGTCAATACTGAACATGGAGAACTAGGCTGGCCTTGTTACCAGGACCTGCTGCTTCTACAGAACACAACACATGCAACAGTCAATACTGAACATGGAGAACTAGGCTGGCCTTGTTACCAGGACCTGCTGCTTCTACAGAACACAACATACGCAACAGTCAATACTGAACATGGAGAACTAGGCTGGCCTTGTTACCAGGACCTGCTGCTTCTACAGAACACAACATATGCAACAGTCAATACTGAACATGGAGAACTAGGCTGGCCTTGTTACCAGAACCTGATGCTTCTACAGAACACAACACATGCAACAGTCAATACTGAACATGGAGAACTAGGCTGGCCTTGTTACCAGAACCTGATGCTTCTACAGAACACAACACATGCAACAGTCAATACTGAACATGGAGAACTAGGCTGGCCTTGTTACCAGGACCTGCTGCTTCTACAGAACACAACATATGCAACAGTCAATACTGAACATGGAGAACTAGGCTGGCCTTGTTACCAGGACCTGATGCTTCTACAGAACACAACATATGCAACAGTCAATACTGAACATGGTGAACTAGGCTGGCCTTGTTACCAGGACCTGCTGCTTCTACAGAACACAACACATGCAACAGTCAGTACTGAACATGGAGAACTAGGCTGGCCTTGTTACCAGGACCTGCTGCTTCTACAGAACACAACATATGCAACAGTCAATACTGAACATGGAGAACTAGGCTGGCCTTGTTACCAGGACCTGCTGCTTCTACAGAACACAACACATGCAACAGTCAATACTGAACATGGAGAACTAGGCTGGCCTTGTTACCAGGACCTGCTGCTTCTACAGAACACAACACATGCAACAGTCAGTACTGAACATGGAGAACTAGGCTGGCCTTGTTACCAGGACCTGCTGCTTCTACAGAACACAACACATGCAACAGTCAGTACTGAACATGGAGAACTAGGCTGGCAAGAAGAGGAAGCTTAAGAAGCCTTCAGATGGCATTCTCCATTTTTCGGAAAGGGGTCATCATGTGACTTGGAAGTCACAAAGTCATGACATGAGGGTGTTGAAGATGATGGTAACAGCCTTGGTTGCGTTATAACTATGGATGGGAAGCCGGAATTCCAGGGTTTACAAAGCTCACCTTTCCTCTAAATGGTACATTGTATCTGGTTGGTCCTTCTAGCCAAGAATACCAGGCAAGCCAAGATAATCTAATGCCCAGTTGAGTATGGGAATGCTGGTTGGCTGCAAAAATGCAAGCTTATGAAAATTTGTAACTTTAGATTAATTCAAGACTTCAACACTTCCCTGTTACTCTGTGTGTTGGTGATCTGGTCCATGCTTTACTTAATATATATAATTGTGGTAAACATTATTCAAATACAATTCAATCTCTACAACTGGATAAAAAACTGATAGTTATTTCTGGACTTTTCAAGTGACATCCATCACTCTTTTTCAGTGTTACTAGAATGAACTGGCAGAACAATTCAATACAAGTACAGCTAACTAGAAAAACTGGTTGAACTACTAACTTGTAAGCATCATATGCAGAAGTCATCTATGAGTGGAGGCCATCTACGAGCAAATCTACAAGTCCACCTTAAACCAGAAGGCCTGGCAACTCCACATAGAACTCTCAGTACTTGGGACCCCACTTTGCATCACAAAGGACAATCATTTTTCCTCTGGTGTTCTTTGTCCATATGGAACTATGCTAACATGATTTACATTTGAGTGACTTTTGCATGTACTTGTATGGCATTGTTCTGCCAGTTCATTCTAGTGATGCTGAAGAAGAGTGATGGATGTCACTCGAAATGTCCGGAAGTAGATATCCATTTTTTACCCAGTTGTAGAGATTGAATTGTATTTGAATATTGTTTACCTGGATGTCTAACCTTCATAAACGCACTGTGGTAAACATTCAATGCCTTGGCTTATGTGGCATGCTACCTAGCTTCTCAGCTACACTGATCATACAGGACAGCAAAGCTCAGACTAGTCAAGGCTGTCTCCTATTTGTTCGAGTACTGCAAAGCTGTTGAGATGGACAACAGTTAAATCATTATCATATAGAAAACAACCTACTTTGTGCATAATCCAATGTCCTCTGTAAAACAGCCTGCATTGTGGCAATGGTCTTCTCACAGGCAGTCTGGAGCAAAAACAACAAAAAATTAAGGAATAGGAACAATATTAATCCAGCTGTTCTTGAGTTATCTTGTTCACAGACAGACAGACACACACACACACAAACGCTAGTGAAAATACTACCTCCATGAGGCCACACCAATTTTACTTGTTGCTTCTAGGATTAGCCTGTCCACTTTTTTTCATTTTCAAACTTAAAAATAATGCTGTGAGCTGTTTTCGTGGTTGACTATATTCAGCAACACAAGCCACTAGTATGCAGTGACCCGTGATGGCAGCGATTCAGCACTACCAACATTATTGTTAAAATTGTATTTTTCCAAGTAAACAGAAAATGGATATGTAACAATATAAGTTGAATGCAAATGACATCTGTGCATGAACTTGATTTATTTACCTTTATAATCAGCATAGTCAGTGACGACAAAAACATTGTACTTATGCATGATAATCCATACTATCTTTGAGCGCATGCCATCTTAGGGCAGCCCCCGTTATGTGTCAATACATTTTATCACACTTGGCTCCTCTTCCCTTTTGGCATGGCTGCTTACTAAGTAATAATAACATAAAGTTAACAATTTGCACCTAAAGGACAGATTCATATTTTCATTGGTTCAAGAACCAGTCCACTAAATGTTAATGATATCCGTTTTTTTCGGACTGGTCCAGCAAAAAATACCAGACAGGTTTCGTATCCATCCTCCCCTTCCTAGTCTCAATAGCAATTGCAAGTGCAGATAATTTTCTACGGCATCTGCAAAAAATTACACCTGAATGAAAGCCAGAAATGTTGAGTTTCGGTGACATTAGTATTTTATA
>NW_023365742.1:87832-135129 GCF_000003815.2 Branchiostoma floridae
ATGAAGTGGTAGAACAACTCAATACAATACATATAACTGGAAAAACCAGTTGAACATATTTAGTATGCAAATGTAACTCATATGCAAATCAAGGTAAGACAGCACCTTAGGAATCATTAGCATTGTAGAGATGGATTTGTTTAAAAAAATAGTTTACCTGGATGTCTAACCAAATTTAGAAATAACAAATTTAGGCTTTTTTTTATTCAGTGTTATTTTCTTTTACCTTTCAATGACAGACAATATTCTCGGTGTGTGTAAGCTTTTTCTAATGTCAGGTATTAGAGGACAAAAGTAACTTGCACTGGTGCAAGTTTGGTCTAAACATCAAAAAGCACCTCCCAGAGGGTGGTCTGTGACTTAGCTGGCTTCAATGTGACTTCCAGCATTCAGACAGAGCCATGTTCTTCTCCGCTTAGGCTCAGAATCCAATTTGCAACGCTTGGTATGAACAGGGCCTATGAATAATACTGTTTCTATGAACCCAGAAAAGCACCAACAGCTAAATTTATCTTTGATACAAATTCCTAACAAAGACATTAAAATCAACCAAAAATCATCCAAATCTCTTATATTTAGAGGTTGGTTTTCAAGACTTCCTGTACATGTTTTTGGCATGTAATAACCTGACCAGAAAATAAGTCATGTCTTGTGTATCTTACCATTGATCTGACTGCCTAGCAGGACCAGAGTACTGCTGGAGTCAAACTCACAGCTGGACAGGACGACTGACTTCACTCCCTTTTCATGGAACATGTCCATGGCCTGGATAGCATCTGCTTTGGTCTTAATACTCAACCCAGTCAACAACCTAATGGGAGGAAATTTGTTAAGTTTCATCAGGTTAGAACATACCTGGATACATGACTCACAAATGTTTTATTTAACTAACGTTTCTGTCCCAGAGGTCCCAAAATGGAAAATATTCTCCAGAACAAAACATTTAAATGTGGATAACACGTAAAACCACTTTTCAACATGCATCATTATTCTGTATTGCTGCATGGTGTCCTGAAAAATGTGCCTTAACCACCCTGCAAAAGTTGCAAAGTGCTGACAAGAAGTAGAATGGCTTTATTGAGACAAACTCTCAGAGTCTAACACTAGCAGCCCAGGGGCTGAATTGTTGTTAGACTTTACATACATAATATTAGACTAGGCATACAAATACAAATCAACATACAATGGAGTAAAATATTATCATTAATTGAATTCGTAAAAGACAAGCTAGACAAAAACTGCTCTGGCGTGGTTTGTGGGAGACGTTCATACAAATAATGATTACATATAAGATTACAACAGTTGGCTAAGGTACAGTCATGATTCGTTTATCAATCGGGTCATGTGGGGTATGGCACTGTTTCTGTAGCGCTCAGTTTTGCAACGTTGCAAGTTCAGTTTCGTAGATGAACGAGTTAAGCGACTGCTAATGTTCCCTCGCAAGTCCGGGAGGAAGTGGTGGTACAGTTCTGATGAAAGCAGAGACTTGGCAAAGTTCAGTGTCAAACTGGAACGATGTTCCTGGAGGAAGGGCAGCCGCAGGAGGGTGCACGCCTCAGAGTACGCGAAGTCTACTTCTTTGGAAACACTCGTGTCTTTGGCCATGAGGGCAGACTACAAGTATGAATATAGTCTACTCTGTAAAGCATATTTTTTCAACTAAATAATGAAAATACAGCAAAGACTCTGAACAAAGTTAGGTCTCCAAATAACAGTCATCAAAACATTGGTACAAATCATTGGTTGTGAATAAAGAACTTTTGTATTGTATCAAAACTGTAAATTAGGCTAAAATGGTTTGTTGAGTTTTCTAGTAGAACATGTCAGGTTGTACTTACTCAGCCTCGTACTGGTTTGGAGTGATGAGGTCGGCATGGGGGATGATCTTCTCCTGGTACACAGGCAGCAGCTCTTTGGGAACATAATGTGTGGGGAGAGGGGATAGAGGGGGTGGGGAGGGTGGTAGAGAGGGTGTTATAGTTTAGTGTTAAACTTTAGACTAGAGTCACAACATTCAGACTAGAATACATTTGCTTACTATACTGTTTACCATTGTTTGTCTGTCATTTTTTGTCACTTGCAATTAGCTAGCCCTTGGGCAAGAACTTGCAATAAACTGATTTATTTATCAAACATGATTGTGCCCTTGAAACTGTGAGATTACTTATTGCTTCAGTGACCTTCAGAAAGAGTAAACAGATTACTGCTTACAATCATGCATGTTGGAGGAGGAACTGAACACCTACCATGAAGCCTCTGTCTCCCATCACAGGGTCACAAACTAGACAAGAAAAAACACTGGGTTTTAAGCAAAACAATCTCAATTACAAGAGTTATTTATCACAGAAAAATAATGAAAGAACAATATCCAGAACACAAGATATCACCAGCGGAAATTCCACTGCAGTACCTTAGAAAGCTGCTAGAAGTCCCTTTATTGCAATGAACCTTCGTTTTCCCAACCCCATTAGGATCCATCATGGCTACTCAATGTATGTTGTCCACTGACAGACGGATAAATGGCAGCAAAAATGTACTTGTACTAATTGTTCTTGTCAAAGTGTAACAAAAAAGCATGTACATATGGACATGTAGGCAGACACAGCTATTTGGTTTGAAGAAACCAATGATATATAGTTCAAGCATTTTGGGACACCTAGAGATCTTCTGAAACAAAAGGCAGTAACAGACAAATAACTTACCATACAATAGGTCTGGCTTGACCTTCTTAAATTCCTTCACCATTTCAAGAACCCCCTCTAAGAATGACACGGATCCAATGTACCCTGATGCAGTAGAAAAACATGGATCAATGTTCACTTATCTAATGTTAACTGTGTTGTAACTGTGCTGACTATTCCAAACTAAAGGTCATGTCATTGCATTGACAGGGTGTATTTTGTACAAATGCTTACTTCTACGTTTATTGAATGATACTATCTTGTGGATAGGCGGAAATGGAGAAGGCTTGCAGTCGCCTGCGCTGCAGCCGAACGATGATGATGATCTTGTGGAATATAAAAAGAAAATGCTGTACTTTGTATTTAGTCTCATATGTTCCTTAAATGTAAGGCCAAAAAAAAGGTGTTTGGTGGTTACCTGAACAAATCTAGCATAAACCTGCTCATCCTATAGCCTTTCTAATGGCCCACAATCACTGACAAGGGACATAGAATTTTCAATCTGACATCTGAGTGATGAAATTTTAATACTTTTGGTAGTGATGTTCTGCTCATCTCTGTTGAAATAGAAAATTCAGTACAATAGATATCAGTACTGTAGTAGTACATGTAGTAGATTCATACATGGTGTATTACATTACCATGGGGTTATACCACTCCTTGTGGGGCATATCAGTATAAATATAACATGATCATGTCGAAAGTACCGGTTCTACATTGTTGAACAGTATTGGATCACTTCAAAATCTCAAAATCTCAAAAGAAAGAATCCCTGCTAGTTCCTGCCAACTCGAAATCGAAAACACAACACCTTAGTTTATTTTTCCTACTGGCCTAATAATGAGTTATAAATAATCAATCTTACTGGCCTAATGATTGATAAATAATCATCACAAAGAATAACTAAGATGTAATAATGACCTGTCACCAGGTAGCTGTAGTTGTTGATGTTGTTGGACTTCAGACCATCAAACAGTTCCTTCAGCTCATCAGCATTCAGAACCTGACCCTTAAAACACTTGTAGCCTACACAAGTTAGAAATACAAAAATGTTACCAAAGTAATACACTTCTACCTTGTTCCTTTTTTAATGTGAAAGGCATAGCTGCTTCAATTATTAGCATAAGACTTAAGTACAGAAAATACCAATGCAATTTGTATTGAATAGCACTAGCATAGTTTATATCAATCATCATCATCATGAGGACATTATCACTTTACTGTATTTCCTTCAATATTCTCACTTTAACTCCACATCTAGATCTGTATCCAATAGTAAAAATTATGTTTCAAATCTTCAATACTATTGAGTAATGTTTGGACACCAAAACTTACCTGTGTGGTTGGAAAATTGTACAGAGTTGATGTAATCCACCTCAAACCCAAGAACCTGCAAAATAAATTATACAGTTGCAAAACTAGTATTTGTACTGTATATTCTTCAATTCTGAGCAATTTTGTAACTTGCAGTTGGAGATTCACAAGTTTGTAGAGACATTATGCCGGGAACACTAGCATTTTTACAGCTTAATATGCAAAATTATAATACCTATGAAAAAGAGAAGAAATCATCATAAATTTTAATCTATCCGAGTTGAATATGTGTTCAAGATTAGTGGAGCTAAGGCATTTGTAACTTATTTGAGTTTATGTAAGTCTGCTGTAACTGTACTGCTGTTTACCGGCTATGCAATACAAGTGTCTGCCTGATGAATGACAGATCATACTGGAAAAGCTGTACTATGTTACCTCAACAGATGTACTATGTATGCATGTATGCAATACAAACAAATACAATGTACAATACAAACAAACAAAAACATATCGCTATCAAAACTTATGATAATTCATTAACCCATTCTTGAGTCATTCTGTGATTGTCTTTTAAAGTCTGAAGCAATTCCAAAGGTCAAACCAACTAAAACAAGAGGCCAACATTTGCTCGGAAGCAAATACAGCATATCTCAATCCATCCTCTTCCCGATGCAAAAATGTAGTTCCATATCCACCTTTTGCAGAAATTGACCTACCTCAAAACATCAGCCCCAGAGCAAAATGATTTTTTTGGATTGGACTCTTCCAAAACACCACTGTCTATGCAAAATGAACTGTCTATGTTACCCATTTTCCATTCCTAGTGTTAAAGAAGAACCAAAGTCACCCCAATACCAAATTCCACATCAGTTGGCTATTTCATCTCATGGGAACCCAAAATCTACATTTTTGGTCAAAAAGTGGTAAGAAAATATTTCCTGCATTTGAGGGGCATATTTTGCTTGTTAATTAAGCTAAGTTCGATAATCAAATTTCTATAAGTTAAAAAGGAATTTGGAGGCGACACTCCCACAACATAGTTTCACCATGTCCAGTGCCAAACAAGCGAGCCATCACAAGGAGGGTCCGGCAAAATTTTGAAATCTGGACCCTTTGAAACGCAATTTCCTGCATTTTAAATGCATGGGTAAAGTTTGCCGGTAGACTAGTTAAGTAAGGCACCCAGAGCGATTTTTTTCACTTTTCAAATTCAATTTTCAAGTCATTTTTACACACGGTAAGGTTAAATAACACTATCTCTTTGCATATCGACCTTCATTGAGCAAAGATGAGACGTGGTTGGGTGATGAGAATGAAAATCTGAGCGCTGCCCGCACCGCTGGGGCAGCCATTATTTCAAAATTTTAGGAATGCACGCGAACATGACCAATGAGTCCCAAATGCTTCCGGAGATATCATCACTTGTTCGAATCAGGTTCCGATTTGCGAACAGGCAAATCAGATTCAATTCTTTCAGTGACCTCGTGTGTTCAAACATTACCGACGGGAAACCGTCAGTGGCTCTATCCTGTGCTGATTCATTGAGGGACCCAATAAATCAAAGGATCAGTTTTCGACATGTTTGTGCGTCCTTTTAAACGCTGAAAGTACGAAATAATGATACAAATGTGCTAGTATGGTGAAGTAAATTTCAATATCGTACCTATTGTCTCATCGAGAATATTTCCAATTTTAATGCTCTAAAAATCGCTCTGGACCCCTTTTATTAAGAACAATTCTATGAATTACCTTTTACTGCAAATTCCGGTTAGCTTCTACATCATACGTTAAATTAAAGAAACCAATAGCGCGCAACGCACGCTCTACGGAAAAGTGCATGGGGGGCCCCCATAGATTACCCTGCGAAAACGCAGACTCCTTCGAGGCGCGCAAGGCCTAGTTTACCGTTCCCCACCACACGCACGCACGCACGGAACACCCGCCGCCCAACACCCGCCGGCCCCACAAACCACGGCTGGCCTCAACTATCGCTTTGCCTCTCAGGAGCAAGCGATAGTTGGGGGCCAGCTGGTAGTACTAGTGGGGCGGGTGCATAGAGGCGGGAGGGCGCGCGTTAGGCAGGAGAATGGCAACAAAATGGAGGAAGAGGCACGAAACACATATTGGAATGAACAGCTCAAAGCCATGAATCCAAACAACCCTCAGAAATTCTGGAGAGCAATTAAGAACCAGCTAGGACGAAATGCCAAGCCCACGATTCAACCTCTAAAGCAGCAGAATGGGGAGAGAGCCACAACAGATGAACAAATAGCACAGGTGGTGAGCAAAGAATATGCACCAGGAGGAGTGGACATGCCAGATGAATTAGAACACTGGAAACAGAGCATCACACACGCAGTAAAAGCAGTGGTAACACATGAGATGCACAGACTCCAGGAAGCAGACACACTGGAAGAAACCTCCCATGAAGATAGCCTCAACATGGACATAACACTACAAGAAGTTGAAGCAGCGGTGCATAAGATGGACTCACGATCTTCACCCAGTCCGCTAGAGGGAATTCTACCAATCATGCTCAAGAAAGGTGGAGAAGGGATGTTGATAGCACTACACCATATGTTGAACAGAGTGTGGATAACAGGTCATGTTCCCAAGCAAATGAAACAGGACTGCAAGATACTGATAAAGAAACCAGGGAAAGAAGACTACAACCAAGTACGTAGTTACAGACCCATCACTCTGTCAAGCGTCATAGGGAAGATACTGGAAAGAATAATAAACAACCGTCTCACATGGTGGACAGAAGTGAACAGCATCATATCTCCCTACCAAGAGGCCTATAGGAAGAACAGAACAGCCACACATGGGGTGCTAAGGATGATACAACATATCAACGAAGGATGGAAGAGAAGGGAATCCACAGTTGCAGTGTTCGCAGACTATGAAGGCTGCTTTGATAGAATCTGGCAAGAAGGCCTCCTCTACAAGCTGATGAAACATGGGATTAAGGGAAGAATGCTATGCTATCTGAGTGGCTTTCTGAGAGATAGAGAGATCTCCTTCAGAGTAAACTCAGTAACAACAAAACCAACCCTAAGCAAGGTGGGAGTGCCACAAGGTGCAGTATTGTCTACTACGTTATGCAACATATATACATCTGATGCGTACAGTGACATTGACCTCAGCAACTTTCAATACGCAGACGATGGGGCAGCTTGGAAGACAGGTCCAAACTTAAGAGATCTGATCACACATGTGGAGCTTCAAATTGCAAAACTCATAAGCCAGTGGTGCCCGAGATGGAATATGAAGGTGGAAGAATCAAAGACTAAGGCACTCATATTCCAAGCAAACCACCAAGCAGACACACGGGTCAACCATATCAGAGTCAATGGGAAAAGAATCGAAGTTCTCCCGGAAATAAAGCTAGTAGGCATCACACTAGATGATAGACTCACGTATACCAGTCACATCAACAACACAAAAAACAAGGCCTACAAGGCACTCAAAGTAGTCAGCAGAGTGACTAATGCGAAGAAGAACCCAAACCAGGAAGCGCACCTGTTGTTGTATCGAGCATTGATCAGACCGATATTAGAATATGGAGCGGAATGCACTATCATGGCGGGGAAGAAACAAGAAGATGCCTATGCACCCATCCAGAGAAGGGCCCTACTGGCAGCAACAGGTTGCAAACAAAGAACTAGCACCGAAGCGCTAGAAGCACTAACTGGAACTATTCCTGTAGACATCCATCTCACATGTCGGCAAGCACAGGCATATT
This sequence comes from Branchiostoma floridae, assembly GCF_000003815.2. Classification (NCBI taxonomy): domain Eukaryota; kingdom Metazoa; phylum Chordata; class Leptocardii; order Amphioxiformes; family Branchiostomatidae; genus Branchiostoma; species Branchiostoma floridae. The sequence goes on from NW_023365742.1 coordinate 95,573, forward strand.
TAAGGCTCAGCACAAAACACACGGGCAACCCCATCTACGATACCATTACACATGAGTTGACAGAGGAAAGAAGAGGCACACCTGTACATCTACTTGCTACAAGATTCAAAGAGCTGAAAGGTGAGCTGGAAACTGAGACAGTCGATAAAGAATGCTACTTTGATGCTAGGTTACCACCCTTCTCCATTGGAAGAATAACAGGGTCATTCACACCCAAAATGAACAACCAATGCAGCAAAGAGCAAGCGAAAGAAGAAATAGCACAGTTACTGCAAAGTATCAAGCAGACAAAGACAACCGTCGTCTTTACGGACGGATCGTCTCTAGGGAACCCAGGTCCGACAGGATGCTCGGCAGTGATCTACGAACATTGGGGCAGAACAGAACCATACACTGTCAAGAAGCCCGTAGCAGCAAAGTCAAACAACTATGAGGGGGAATTGCAGGGACTTCACCTGGCACTCAGCACACTGAGCAAGAGGGAAAGAAGTGAAGAGAGAGTGCTCATCTTATGTGACTGCAAGGCGGCAATAGAAAATGTCATCACCACTCACCAAGTAGATGCCTATAACGATCTAGTTAACAACATAAGACAGAAACTGCACGAAATGAAGCAGAAGAGAGTCAACATTCAAATTGAATGGTGCCCAGGGCACATGGGAGTAGCAGGCAATGAGCTAGCCGACGAACAAGCCAAACTTGCAGCTGAAGAGGCCAGAAACAGCAACATGAATACAGTGTGGACAAGACAACAAGCCCTCAAACACATAGAAAAACAAGCAGAAGAAAGATGGAAAAGAAGACGCGAGCTACATACTACCAGCAAACACATGCAGAAGATAAATGTACAAATGAAGAAAAAATGCAAAGTACTGGGACTGAGGACAACCCAAATTGCAATAAACCAGCTGGTGAGTGGGCACACCTCACTCAACGCCTACAGAAACTGGATAGACGACACAGAGTCACCCAACTGTGAAGCATGTGGGGAGAGAGAAAGCACAGAGCACTTCCTGTACTACTGCCCAAGGTATGAGAGCAGCAGACACAGAATGTATAACGAGGTGGACAACATATACCAAGAACTCAGTACAGGGGAGAAAGAGAGAAGGCTGGACATAGTGACGCTAGCAGGGATGAGAGAAGATCTGGGAGAAGAAACAAACAAAAAGATGTACAAGGCATTCTCAAAGTATATAGAAGACACAGGGAGATTTGCCGGGGAGGACTAATAGGTCACCAACTTACTATACACGAATGTGCAAAGCACCAGTGTTCAAGCACCAAGGAGCAACAACCACATGAGAAGCACCTAGATGGAAAAAGTACCTGGAGCTCACGTCTAGCGAAGAAATAGACGTTAAGCAGGGACAACAACAACAACAGGAGATCGGTAACTCTTCTTTGCGAAGCTTCTTCGCGCTGGTTTCCCAAGGTTTCCCAGGGTACCATAGATAGGAAAAAAAAATAGAGGTAGGAAGAGCCAGGACGGTGTTTATAGGAGACTGTATGCAGTTCATGTTAGACTTGTAGATTTGATTTATGATACTACTAGTACATGCACGATGAAGTGTTTGCTATTATCACTTCTGCTGCAGTACCATAACAAGCCACTAAGAGGCCTTGAATTTAATCTTTTTTTTTTTTTAAATTTCGTCAAAATCTAGTAGCGTGACTGTGTTACGCAAACTCCGCCGGACAAAACTGGTCCCTCCTCGCCTTTATAATTATAGGGTGTGTCAAAACCTCATACCAAATATCGACACAATATCATCCACACAACTCTTCCAGATACATAACGTTACATACACTCAAACGCTATCGTTACCAAAAACTTAACCTTGTTGGCGAATATAATAAACTAAATCTCACCTGTAAGGGGAAAACGGCAGATTTGTTGCCCACATATCCTGACACCACGTGGCTTTGTACCAACAACACTCGGCAGTCCTCTTCGGCCATACCTTCTACGGAAACACACAACGCGTTCCTAACAGCTTACAACCCGAATGAAGACTTGAGGAAGCGTACTTTACGTGTGGAGCAGAAGTCCGTACGTTCTGATTGTGTCCTTTGGCTCACTGTGTGCGTAGGGATCTCTCAGGTGTGGGGATAGTACGATTAGAGGTCACTCAGTGAGGAAAGGTGAAAGGTCAATATGGGGTCAAACACCAAACTACAGTAACCCGGAGAAAACTATACCATGTTTACACGCACACGTTAGGGTCCATACTAAAGCACGGTAGTACACGTTAGGGTCTTAAGTCTCCAAGCTTTCCCGTTTTAGGTCAAAATGTCTTCAGTTCAGCAGTTTAGATCGTACAAGGACATGTTTCAGTGTTTGGGTGCTAACGTTACGGGCCGGGTTGAATCAGCATGGAACTGGTGTTGAAGGTGAGGTTTCTTTCATAGAGCAAGCTTTTCTACACTAACGGTTAACGTTAGTTACTTTTCTCAAAGTTTGAGCCGAACAACCCCCTGTTTTTTTTTAATGATTATGAGATACCCAAGTGACTGTCTGGTGGAGAAGCGTAGGACCGCTTAGGATTAAAACTTTATGGCTACTTTTTTTAGGTCTTCTTTCCGTGTAGTTTAATGCACAGCTCTTACTTGGATCAATGGATGTCTGATCCTATAACACATCCGAAGTTACAGCACCCCCCGTTAACGTTACTGACAACGTTAACGTTACAATATATCACACTGATGACTCTCACTCATGGTGTGTTTTTTTTAAATCTTTTTTAGAGTCAGTTCATTCATGTACAAAGAGTAACGAATGAATAACTTTTTCTTCTTCTTTGGGTTAACGCAAACGCCTTCAGCATGTTGAAGATAATGCTGCTTATATTCAAAGATAAGCCGTTCAAACCGTTCAAAACGTGTCAAACGTTGCATAGGTTTAATCATAGAATGGCAATTCAAACGTTAGAAAGAAGAAAGTATTAAACGTTAACGCATCTGTTCCTTCCTGGTCGCTTATACCAAGGAGCTTAATCACGGGCTTCGTTGAGAAACCAAAGACACTGGACGCCTGGACTATATCAAAAAGCATAGCGCGTCAGAAATTATGTCTCTATCGTATTCGACAAGCGGGTATAAAGAAGCAGTAAGGGGTAATCAGGTTTGATGACTCAGAGTCGCGTCCATTGCGATTGGGGGTTACCACCATAATTTATAAACTTGAAGAGAACATGAAAGATTGGCACTTTGCATGCACAACAAATGTAAATTTTTCATCAAAAGTTACTTTACATTCATTTGTTATGTTATTTTTGCGTTTAAGATAGACAAAGTGCGGAAAATTGGCATTAGTACCCCTCCGTACGAGTGGTATCTTCGTTACTTTCACCACACGCCAGAATCCAAAATCGACAGTATGGCGGGTTTGAGTTCTGCCGCCGTTCAACTACAACCAACACAACTAGATGGACAGAGCGTCGACCCAAACCTACTTCAGAAGTTGGAGGAAGCATCCAATACCATTTTGGTAAGATTTTATTTCTCGAAATCATGGTAGACTCGAGAAGGCTTCGCTCTGTCCGAGTCTGTCGCTTGGCTTGGGTATGAACTCGAAAATGCCCCCACCCCCCCCCCCTCCCCAAAGTACCGGGTTCCACACTGGTGTTCCAGTGCAGAATCAATGGTTGAATCGCCCAGTGCTGAAGAAAGTTCAGGTATTCACATGCGCTGGAATACCTAGGACTGTCTTCACTTTCTACCAGACGTGAACAAGTGTGCCTAAAGTTTGCCCAATCCCTCATGGACTCTGAGTTTAGGGACTGGCTACCCCCATCAAGGGTACAGATCACAGGAATGGCGACTCGCAAAATTACAACCACAAACTGTACTGCCAGAAAGCTAACGCTAGCGTTAACACCAATCGGTATTTAAAGTCCTATATTCCATATCTGACACGCCTTATTATTCAGCATGATCAGTGATTTGTTGTTTTTGTAAATTTGATTACAAGATACATATCGTTTCTAAGTAAATGTCATGTAAATTAAATCTTTAGGTTATACTGCTTATATTTGCTGACAATCAGAAATGTTCTTAACATGATTGTAAATTGGTTTTGATTCAGTGGCAACGCTGCAATTTCCAGTAAAGTTAAATTGTATCTTATGGTACTATGCCTGGCCGGTGGGGATGGGGGCATAATGCGTTGTTTTTCCACTTCACAACAATGGAATCCCTTTAATATTTTATAGTAATATACTATACTACATTGTAGTAGTATATAATATACTAGTAGTTGTAGTATTTGACACCCTCTGTCATTGCAAAATTAACCCATTTTCATGGAAGCGCAGCTCGTTGGTTTGGGTTATTTTTGCCAGCCCCTCCATTATACTAAAAAATTCTGGGGAGAACCCTGAGTTTGTCTGAAGGGTAGTATTGCTGATGTATCAATGTATGATGCAGCTGCTGCCACAATCAAACCTCAAAGTCAAAAGTTGCTAACACAATTACAATTGAGAAAAGTATTATCTGCAGAATCCAAACACTTATCATTGAGTTTGACATTGACCTTATGTTTGTTGCTATCCAGGCTTCCCCATCAGCTGATCAGAGACATGCTGCTGAGCAGTTCCTTCTGGACTTCCGCAAGACCAAGACTCCGTACACAATCTGCTGTTGTTTGATGGGTAAGATACCAATATGCAAGCTCAGACAAGTATTACAAAATACACTAAGGCACATGTTACAATACACATGTCCTTTTAGTACTATATGTATGCTTCATGATGGCCAGCCTCAGCGAAGTCTGGTATGCGGCGTGGATGAGTGAGATTTTGTGGCAGTCTACAGTACTACAGCGTGCAGCTGTGGAACTGTGAAACAAGCTTCCTCAGGAAACACGTTTTTCACGAAGTTCAGGACATTTAGGCACCAATTACACCTAATGGCTTAGTGATGCTATTTTTACAGCTATGTTGTTATTTATTGTTATTGTGCTGGTTCTATGTATGCGCATATATATGCCCAGGATTGCCTGAAAAACAGGTCTACGCTGACCTGAGATGTTTTGTTCCTGGTAAATTAAATAAAGTGAAGTGAAAGATGCATCATAAAAAGATGTCAGCTTACTAGTAAGCTGCCATATTCTTGACATCCATGTGTTCAAAAGATAATAAGATGTCTGTCATACTAATTTGTGTTTATCAATATTTTCAATGCTCCAAAACTGTGTTCGTGCCAAGCCAACATAACGTGCCGCGCACTAACTGACTTCCAGGTTCCACAGGTACATTGTAACTCTGGACATGGAAAGAAGTTGACTGTCATGTCATTGTGTTTGAGACATGACATCATTTGTTTCAGGAGTTTTTCAGTACTGTACTTCCTATGATAACTGCTGGGACGAGAACATATCAAATTGGGCAAAATTTTGTGTTACAATTCCTGGATATCAGAAACAGCATGAAAATGCCAAAGCAAGAATCCCTGTTCCAATTTCTGAAGAGCTCCATTCAAATTACTAATGTAGTAGGTTGCAATTGTGTTATTCTGATATTCAACTTTATTTTAAGTGTAGCATCCCCAAAATTTTTTGGGTGCACCAGTGCACCTAATCCCAAAAATGAATTTTGATCCCTGCCAGTTGATATTGATAAAGAACCTGATGATAATGATTATGATTCATGTAATAGTACTAATACTGTAGGTCTCTTGTAAAATGTGTTGAGAAGCAATCAGCTTATGCTGTCATGTTTCCTCTTTTCAGAGCAAACCAGAAACGACTATGTGATATTCCAGTGTGCATGCACATTGAAAGAAGCCATCTTACGGGAATGGACGCAACAGTCACCTCAAAACATCCACACTCTCAAAGACTTTCTCATGCAGTTTGTTCTGAACAGGCCAAGGTATGTATATAGTTCTAAAGCCATGTACGGTACTATTACAGTACATGTACTTTGTGTCATATTCTTGAAATGCTGACATGTTGTCATTTTGAATATATGAATGTCATCCTTGTGTATCAGTTCTGAGGTTCTGAGAGGATGTCATCCATATACATGGCCCGATACAAAAAGGACTTCGAGCACTGTGCAATAAGATAGGCGTCGCCTCTTTATTCAAGTTATCATATACAAGTGCATTTTGACGATTTTTTTATTTCCCAAAGCCTGGCAGTGTATGTACGTGAGGAAATTGTCCTGACGGTAGCGGTCATCGTGAAGCGGGGAACGTTAGGCACGTCTGCTGACGACAGGAACCATTTCATCAGCCAGCTGACAAAACTCATCCATGCTGACAATGGAGCTGCAGTGAGTTTGTTTTGTTTGTTAACTTTGAACCTTTATTTATTCATGAAAGCTCAGATCGGCCTGCAGGCCGCTTTTCATTGAGGTCATGAGGGAAGAGGCAAGGTTCAGACAAAGTATATACCGTATATTCTCGATTAAAGTACGCACCCCAATTAAAGTACGCACCCCCGATTTGGGGCAAGTCTCAGACAAATTTGCCTCACTGAAACGTAAAATAGAAAAACCTGAATAAAGTACGCACCCCATTTCCTGCGATCTTGAACACCTTTTGCACCAGACAAATTCAAAATTCACTGTGTTTAATCTCTTTTCCGACGGTAATTTTGCCTAAATCAAGGACTTCTAAATATATGAAAACGCTGTTGTTGTCTCTTCCGGCAAATTATTCGTCTCTGCGAACTTGTGAATCGGCTACGGAAAGTTACAAAGTTCTCAAATTTGGCACTGCAGCGCCTGATTTACAGTTCATTTGAACATGAAAATATCCTGAATAGTTTTCCATCCTTCCAAGAACTGATCTTGATCTTCATCCACTTCAAAGAAAACAATGTTTGTGCTTTCCGACCGTCTTTTAATTTGTGAAGAAATTGCCGCCGAAATGCTTCTGGAGAGGTGGCCTGCTGCTTGTGATGTTCCATTAGTAGCATGGGTAACCATGCTGTTTGTTGACAAAAAAACAGAAATGCCTTATACTTTCAAAATTGATAAACTTACAATCAACTTCTTTTGAGTATCTATCACCTTTATTTAAATGACAAGAACAAAAAAAATTGACGATTTAAGGAAAAAAAATAATCACCGCTCAGAAAAGTTCTACCCATACAATAGTAGTCTGTCCCAATGACCTCCATGACCCCAGCGCCATCTTGGATTAGTCACGCGATCACGCGCGGCACGTAAACAAGCCATTTTTTTCAAGATTTATCATCCCAAATCGATGTCTCCACGGCTTCAAAATTACATGGTCATTTGGCAGGGATCCAGTACCATGTGGCATTGTAATTTGAGTTTGTTTCTGCAGACACAAGCTGTTGTATGGAGGCAAGAAGGGTGCGTTTCCATACACGTTCCATGTGTGCTGTGTGTTACGCCAAGGAGGTGGTTAGGCTAATTTCAGCACCTTTTCCCGTTTTGTCCGGAAGCCAACCTCAAATAAAGTACGCACCCCGACTTTGGCAATGACTTGGGACACTTTTTGAATTTTGAAAAGTTTAAAAAGTGCGTACTTTAATCGAGAATATACGGTAACAGAGATAAGAGTTTACATCGTTTAGAGTCCTTATAAGTCCTATAAGTCTATATACACAATTTACATATGTACAAAATACATGATAGAAACTGCTACATGATTCAAGTCCGTTCATTTTGACATATGTCTGGTGGTAGACTGTTCCAGATGGTGGGTTGGCTCTTCTGAAGGTTTTTTGCTGGGGTTTGGGAACAGCAAGTTGATTGCTTGTGCTTTTCCTGGTTGTTCTTGTGCTTTGGTCTCGGCAATAGACAGACATCTGGTGCATGTAGGGTGGGAGTTTGCTGTTCAGAGCTTTGTAGACGAGTACGGCATCTTCGCTTACTTGACTGACCCTAGCTAAGAATTGCCAACCTAGCCATTTTTTAAACAAATAATGAAATTGTCAGACAGAGTCTATGATTGCTGTTGTATTTGTATTGCAGCGAGTGGTGGGCCTTTCTACCCTGGCTGCTTTACTGACTGAGTACGGAGGGAATGGGAAAGGGACAGACTTTGGCCTCTCCTGGGAATTCCACTTGCGCTGTAAGAAAGTCTTTGAGGTGAGTATTATGTTCAGGTTCAGGGTCAGATTCAGGTCCAGAGGATTAAAATCATGTCTGGACTTTAGAGTCTGGAACTGAACCCTTGGCATATGTTGGCATAAATTTTACATGTTGTAGCAAAATCTACATTCAAAATAGAATAGAATAGTCTCAAAGTCTCATATAGATGTACTGTCAGTCAGTAGTAAACACAAAAGCTCAATGTTTTTGTCTTTTTCCAGGCTAAGTGCAAATTTCACAATCTATAGAAGGTTGCAAATGGTTTAACAGACACAAAGGAGAATGTAAACGAAGGTTTTACCTGTGACTGGTTCCTGATGTTAAGTGTTTGTTTGGAACTTTATGTTGTTCAGTTATTAACATGATCATAGATATTATATAAATATTTCCATACTTTATAAGAGGAGTGAAAAGGCTCTACACACATGTATGGCACAAGATTGCACATTAGCCTTCCCTCAACCGAGACGAGGGCCGGTCACCTTTGACCCATTGCTTATGTCATACTACTGTTCAGACCACGTGACATACACATTCATGTAGACGTCATTGCATCAGATGACTGATTAAAAGCTTGCCAGTAATCATACGTCTGTGCAGAAATGGCATATAAAATCTCTGCAATGTTTGTGTTTGTTTCCGTTCTCAGGACAAAGAGCTGCTGACTGTGTTTATGGTTCTACTGGAGGCCCTCCAGCAGCTGGCAGGTCTGGACAGTGTGCCTGCTGACTGGGAGACTCTGGCTCTCATCGCCAAACTGCTGGCACTGGCTGAGCAGATCCTCACCTGGAGATTCTCACTACCACTGTATATCCTTATTGGCATGGCCTCAGGGGCGGAGTGGAACTTCATTCTTTGCTTTTAGACAGGATATGTCCATAGCAACATAACCAACATAAAAATTAATATAACAACAACAATGATAAAAGAAACAATATGAGAAACAATGATAAAACTACAATGACAGACAGAAACAATATGTGAAACAATAGATACACCTACAGACTACAGTAGTTTACACCTGACCTGAACATGTACTTAATACGTAAAAAGAAGGCCGTTTTTTTGTCAGTTTATCATGTCTTTTTTAGTGGTATACTTAAATTGTTACAGTATGTAGGCACACAGCCCTAGGCGAAGGTATTAAGTAACTTTTTTTATATTTCCATACGAATAACATGATAACATCAATTCCTGTTTCCCAGACCTTATGATGAAAAGAGAAGACATTTGTTTAATTTTTACTAGCAAGCAAAATGCTGAAGAAACCTTAACAAATGGATTACTGCAGAAGCGTTTCCTGAGTGACTTGTCTGAAGCCAGGTGGAACAGTCCGTTCCGCCCACCCAATCAGTGGAGAGAGCTGGTCGTGGGGCGTGGCCTGGTCATCCACCTCTTCAAGGTCAGGGTTCACTCCTACTCTCATTCTAAAGTCATTGTTGCTGGGGATTGGGTTTCTTGATTGGGGAAAAGGAGATAGTTGCAGTAACTTATTAAATTCTCAGTTGGGAAAACTGCAGTGATGCAATGAAAGACCATACCCCCATGAATGGCTATACATATAGAATACAACACGGTGTATTCCGTATCACCCGAGGTGCCAGCCCAACCACGGGTCGTATCGCCCAAAGGTCGGAGGGGGATCCGACCCATGGGAGGGCTGGGGCCGAGGGTGATGCGGAATACATCATGTGGAATTTGTCTATGTCATACCCACCTGAAAAAAACACATATTTCGATGCGAAATGCACCAGAAGTTGTGAAAATGTTGTGTCCTCGAACAAAAGATTATTGCCGTATTCACTCCGTTCAAAATAGTTTGATTTACTCGAAGAAAGCCAGTGTGATACAACTTAGAACCCGTGTGATACGGAAAGTTATCACACGGTCCAGAACACCCGTATCGAACGTTCTCGCGTCACAGGTATGACATAAAGTAGAATACCTCACAGTATCAGCCCTCAGATTCTTATTGTTGAGTTCGCTTCTAGAAATCAATGTGGTTGTCGTATCTAGGTCACTGAATTTCAAATATATGGTGGAAAAATAGCATATGGCACTGTTTGTTTTTGCAAGATTATAATACATGAAGGACTACCAAAAAATTCCTTTTCTTATTTGCCTTGTTTCTTCATATACACAGAAAACTTTCTGTTTTTGAGAAAACATTTTGTCCACGGGTTCGGAATTCCTTTTTTCAGCATTTTTTCTTGAAATAAGATAATTCTTATTGGAGTAGTAGTAGAGAAAAATCCTAATATTTTCTTAAACATAAAAGAAATTATAAAAGCACAAGAAAAACAAAAATTTTGACTTAAATTTCTATAATTTCTTGAGAGTCAAAATCATTTTGAGAAATATTTTAAATCTCTTTACTCACAAAATCAAGATAGTGTTCCTTGTTCTGAGAATTTTCATGGGAAGAATCTTCAATTTATGGAGGCAGCAAGAGCAGTCATTATGCAGGTACTTTTTGTCTTGCTTTTGAACATCAATGAGTGCTCCTTATATGGCACAAGCTTTCCCTTTGGACTACATGAAGTGGGTGACGGTTAGTGGCCATACCCCTAGTACTAATACTGCATAAATATTCGTGGTGGTTTTATGTTCTCATTTTTTGTGGTAGACACTTCACCGCAAACTTAAAACCACCGAGAACATTTTTCCATGGCAGTAATAGACTGCAGTGCATGGTGATACCGCGAAATTAAAACCACCGCGAACAGTCCTTTTCCCCCGCTACCGCAAAATTTAATCCCCGCAAAATGCATTTACAGTAGTAAGAATCTATCCCTGCAGCTATATGGACATGTACAGAACCATGCTGAGCTGGCCCACACGTGTCTGCAGTGTCTGTTGTCCTGATGTTGGTATTGTTGTCTATCCCTGCAGCTATATGGACATGTACAGAACCATGCTGAGCTGGCCCACACGTGTCTGCAGTGTCTGTAGTCCTGATGTTGGTATTGTTGTCTATCCCTGCAGCTGTATGGACATGTACAGAGCCATGCTGAGCTGGCCCACACATGTCTGCAGTGTCTGTAGTCCTGATGTTGGTATTGTTGTCTATCCCTGCAGCTGTATGGACATGTACAGAACCATGCTGAGCTGGCCCACACATGTCTGCAGTGTCTGTAGTCCTGATGTTGGTATTGTTGTCTATCCCTGCAGCTATATGGACATGTACAGACCCATGCTGAGCTGGCCCACACGTGTCTGCAGTGTCTCCTGCAGCTCGTCTCCACCACTGGGGACATCTTCCCTGACCACAAGACTCGCGCTGACTTCCTCAGTCCCTTCATGGCAGGTTTCCTCCATTTAACTCAGAGGTAGGAAACAAACAATTTAGGGTTGGGTGAGTACTGAAAAATCCACTTGCCCTATAGGGTAGGAACAGAAGAAATCTACTGGCCGGAACTTAATTTTTGGTGGCCTGAATTCAAATGACGTACTTCATATACTATGATATACATGGGCATTTTCACTCGTAGCAAGGAAATTCTTTTATGAATACTATAGCATAACATGTAACATTGCTCTAGTCTTTTTTACTTCAAAATGTCTGAGCAACCAAGGCAATTAATTGGTATGGCCTAGGCTATGATCTTTTGAGATGCAAATCAAGGACACCAACATGGCATCAGCACCTGCCTACTTGATTCACAAGAAGGTGACTAAGAGAAACACCCTATATTGTACTGAATCACTTGTCCATATCTCAAGTATAACCTGTTTTTTCTATTGAATGTGTCTATAGAAACACACTAGCTGAGTACGAGGTGTTGGGTGTGGCTACCCTGGCCTGCCGCCTGCTCACAGTGTTTCCCAGCAAGCACCTGGGACAGGTTTCTTCTGAGCAGCTCCAGGCTTTCCTCACCAGGACATGCCAGCTCACATGCTCATTCTCTTACCTGGCCATGCACCAGAAGGTCAGCTTCTTTCTTTGTTTTTGTTTGTTTGTTTGTCACATGAAATAGATACATACCTTAGTCTTATGAAACAAAATGCTTATAGGTTATCAAAATGGAATTAACTGTTAGATAATCTTTTTAGATGGTAAGATATTTTTCATCACATGTATTACAACATTAACGTAAATGAAAACCATACATGTGCTTGTCTTTACAGCAACTTACTAGGTAAATGCTAGAAATGAAAATATAAAAAGACAAAGAAGTTGTAATTGTTCACTTATTTTAGTTTATTGAAGTTATTACATGCAATATAACATGTAATATTATTGTTTTATTGTTATCAATAAGATTGTAAAACCATTACTGTCACAATGAGATTGTTTCAGATCTTCCTTCCATTCCATCATCCTTTCACCAATTCCTTCCTTCGTCGATGAAAATTAGACATCCAGGTAATAAGATATGCCAAAAAGCAGTTATTCAAGCAACTGGATATGATCTTGGAAACAGTCAGACATTTCAAATAGCATCCACCACCTTTTGTCAGTGACACTGCTATCTGAAATGTGCACACCCAGCACCTCATACTCAGCTAGTGTGTTTCTGCAGATACAAAAACATGTTACAGGTCACTAACGAAATATAGTGGATACTATCTGAAACGTCTGACTGTTTCCAAAATCATATCCAGTTGCTTGAGTAACTGCTTTTTGACAATTCCTTTCTTCCTTTTATCAATTCCTTGTAGGCAGCAGAAGAGGAGAGTCTGTATGATGAAGGGTTGGAACAGCTGCTGCAGATGTGGACAGCACTGTGGGACAGCAGGGACAGCTTCCCACCTGCAGCACAGCTCTGCCAAACCTATACTCCAGAAATCTTCCAAACATACCTGCAGAGCCACCTGTCAGCGGCTGATGGTACTGCAGGCCAGGTAAAGCACTCCTTTATATAGGACATTGAAGTTTACAGTATGTCACCTGATTACATCACGAACCACAGATTCTGAATGAACATGTTGCTGTACATACATATACATGTATACTGGTATACACAAAAAATTATTGAGTCTTTTTGAATCATTTGTTTAAAGTTTCATAGTTGGCCATTATAGAACTTTATATTGAAGCTTGAAGAGAATCGCAGCAAGGTTTATAATTAGATTTTGCTGGCATTTTACATGTAAATATTTTGTGCATCCAACAGTTTTCTGCTCACCTGAATTTTAGGTTTGGTAAAACATCGTTACTTATTAAATTTCCAAAACATCAGAGCCATGTGACACCTGGTCTAAAATTAGACAGAAAACTGACACGTCATGTTTTGGTTTGGAAGGCGGGGTCCTCGGACGATATGGAGGAGATCCGAAGCGAAGACGAGGACGACCGCGAGCGCTACTCCGCCCAGCTGTGCTGTGTGGGGCTGCTGGGAAGGATGGTGCCGTCCCACGCCATGTCCCAGCTCACACGGTCAGTCAGTAACCACGTGCTGAGGGAGCCGGCAGGCAGCTCAGGTTTACTGGTGTACATGTAGATGTTGTCAGGCAGCAAAGTAGGAAATGTAGCAACCACAATTTATGAGCCAGGAATTTTGTAAGAGGGAGAGAAGAAAGACCATTAGACCTGAGTGACAAAGATTTTTAATTAAAAACATTTGATCAGAGAAGCTCTATTTCCTTGATGTTAGAGCTTGATGGACATAATCTGGTGGTCTATTATTTCCAGTTTGATTTCATTGGAATTTTGTTTCAATTGGTTGACTGTTAATTAAGGGTAAATGTCCCACTTACACATTTTTAATTACAGATTCAAGTAAAAATCCACCCACACCCCTTTTTTATCATGTGATGGCAGTTGACTCCTATGTTTGCTTCTGCTATCCGTCTGGAGACCAGCACATTCAAACCATTTGGTGGTGACGCCAGTTAATGAGCGAATCAAGGAATAGGTTCTAGAGCAATTGTTTGATGACAAGAGGCCTTCTGCAATCGGATGGAGGGCTTGCCCGATGTTGGAAACCCCTGTTCGACGATCGCTTGAACCATTCCATAATTTGCTTGTGTGTAGGGACCAATCAGTGCCTGCGTCCAAAATTTGGACAATACCAGACGTTAACATGGTCAAGGTTCCCAAACGGAACAGCTGAGAAGCGATATTTACAGTGTATAATGAATGTAAGAGCTAGAAGTGACCAGGCTAAACAGCTATGGTTTGAAACACAGTCTTATCCAATAATCCTTGAATGCGTATGATTGACTCCCTGAATGCAGCCTCCTGTGTGAGAGGACATCACAGCTGCAGTTGGAGCTGAAGAACTCTGCAGGTTCCCAGGAACAGATGAACAGGCTCTACAGACTGTACGATGATCTACACTGGCTGCTGCTCATAGCAGGTACGCAGGTTTAGCTATTAGCTTGAAAGTTTATCTGTATTGGTAGAAGTCATTCTAAGTAAAGTTGAACTGAGGAAGAAGAAAGGAGTATTTGCTGCCATTTACAACCCACCCAGCTGAACAAAATGATGTGACTGCAGTGACATAACTAACATTCAAATGGTACCCCTGTATGATACTCTCTTCATTATTAACTTACCTGGTGTAACAAAGCAGGCCAGTTTATAACTGTCCGTCCATTGTCTAACTACAAAAAGAATGCAGTAAAAAACTGTAAAATCCTTTATAATGCATAATGCACAAAGGAAAAATATGCTGACATTTTCCTACATAGTATGCTGGGCTTGCCTGAAAAATAAGCTGATTCATTATCTGAAGCTAAGATTACTCGTGTGCACATTTCAATTAGAGACAAGTGATAATTATAAACCAAGTTATTTTGTCCTGAATGTCTTCTGTGGTACACTTATGTTGATTGGTGTGCTGTGACTTTTATTCCATCAGGCCACTTTCTCGCTGACCAATCAGAAGGCGAGGTTCCAGTCATTCCTTCAGAACTGATGGAACATTCCATCGCCCAGTCTCAGATGGGGGTGTCTGAAGTAGGGGCCACTCAGACAGAAATGGTGTGCTCTCTACATATAGATAGGATGTCCCAAACTAGTAATGACAAGTGTGATGATATAGTCAGGTAAGAGTTCTTCATACTGACTAAATAAATGTAAATTTTTTATTGGCTTTTTACACGTACATGTCCCTGCAAACAATAACTCAATTTAAGTGGTAACCCAACCTGAGATTCTACCCTATCTACAGGGATATGGTTGCATTTCATTTTTAGTTTTCAGTTTCCTACATGTACTTATTTTTCCTAGCATATTAGGATAGATGTGTAACCCAAATTGCACAATTATTTTTATGTTCAAACAGTTCTAGCACAGTGCAGTTGATTAACATTTTCCCTTTGGTTTTGTTTCTAACTGTCGCGATGTGTTCCCATGTTTTCTCCAGACTGGTGAGTAAGGTGTTCAAGTTGAGTGAGTTGGAACGTTACGCAGTCCAGGCCCAGTTGGACCCTCTCCTGAGCCCAGAGTTGAGCAGGGATATTGTCTGGTTCTTCCAGCGCTGGGCCCGACCGTACCTACTTATGCAGGAGAAACACTACCCACAGGTACATGTGCATGTATGCACCAATAAAGCCTGCTTTGTAATCACACTGTAGTTAAACTCAGTAAGTCAGATTGCTTTCATACATTTGTGTGATCGTACAGAAATCAAAGTCTGATTCAAGCAGCCATAGACTTCATAATTTGAATATGATGCACATCATAAAAGTAATCAAAAGACAACAAAACACACAAAAGATAGCAAAAAATTTTCTTATTTTATGCAATGTGGAAAGAGGATGTTACAAAAAATCATATATTACTATTAGTAAACCCATAAAACCACCTGAATTCAAGATTTTGCTTTTTTTGTGTCTGGCCAGGTTAGCCTTCCTTTGGCCTGCGCCTTTGGTCAAGGTTCCGACTCTGCCAGTCTGGCCGTCCAGACACTGGTCAACAAAGTGGTCAGCAACTTCCAGGTGTGGACATCAGAGGGAGAGGTGACAGAGGACACAGTCCAGTTGTTTCTCACACTGACTGAGAACAGAGACAGGTACGACTGTCACAATGTTTACAGACACTGCACAGTTCTTTTATATCTCTGTCCTATAGAATGTTGCCAGATCCAAGAGACCATAGCCTCGTCACACCTGATTAGCCTCCTTGTGTCTTTTTACTGATAGAAAAGAATCTGAACGCCTGTACTAAATCCTAATTCCTGCCACATTTTACAATCTTTTCCCCAGATGTCTAGAAGTGGTGAAATGTGAGAAGCTGTGGTTCCTAGCCATGCAGCAGTTTAGCGAGCCCTTTGTGCTGCTGGCCGCCAACTGTCGCAGACACCTGATGAAAGCCGTACTCTTTGCTGCCTCTGCCATGTCGGCTGAAGTCCGTGCACGGTACTGGACACAGGTTTGTATAAAATATTGACTCTGTAGGTCAGCGCTTGGATTTCTCTCAACAACGAGGCTGGTAATTTCCTATGAAGCCTTTTGGAATGTTAACTCTAGTGCTTATCATATAATCAGATTGTTTGCACTCTTATTAAGTACAAATGGTCTCAATCGTGATGTTTATGACTAAGTGGGTAGATACGCAGCAAATTACTCCGCGTGACCTACCCCACGACCTACCTTGCTTGGCGACTTTAGTCATTTCTGGAGATAACTCAAGGTAAAAAAAGGCACTTGAATAGCGTAGAAAAACTTTTAGTCCATTCCTGAGTCCAGGCCGTTAAAGTCCACTTGTGCATGTATATTGGGCCAAAATCAAATTGAGTTCAAACAGATTCTATAATCTTTTGTTTGTTTTTCTCCTGTGGCAGACCATGCAGCCGTTGCATGACCGTTTCCAAGCCATGGCTCAGAGGAGAGTGTCGGGTGGGCATGACGGGCTCCTACAGGTCAGGAACTTGTTAGAACTCCTGTGCGGTGTGGCCGAGGCCTCACGCGTGGACAACACGTCGCTGGTGTTCTCAACCATATACCCTCGTCTCAGGGACAGTGTCCGTCTCCTGGACACCTTTCACAACTACCCCGAGATTGTTGTTCTAGTCTTAGATGCCTTCAAGGAAACCATTACAAGACAACTTTGCTACCTCAGTCAGGTAAAATCACTGTCTGGATTAGATTACTTTGTTGAAAAATCATTTTCTATTGATTTCCTGCTTGATTCTTTGTTTGTGATGTTTTAAAATAAAATCCCTGTGGTTTATGAGAACGACAATTTTTGCCACATTTTCAGATGTTGCTCCCGAAACAGGACGCTTGATCTGAAACAATTGTGCTAATCCTGGCATTAGTGTCAGATTGGTCTATATGGCTTAGAGCCCAGAGTTCCTGGGTCCCCTGACGTGCTTTAATATTGTGCCCTCAGGAACGGCACTTAACAGGAATTTCTTCACTTCACTCTGATTGGGTGCATAGCTAAAGCTATCAAGTACCTAGCTAAACACCCTGGGGAATAACACCCCAGATTTGTACTGAGGAGTACAGGCTGCGTATCTGGGCAGATGTATCCCTTGGATTAGACTTTAAATGGAAGTTTGAGGAGAGCCACACCTTAAACGGTACACACTAGGGGTGGGGACCGGCACAGAAAGATCAGGTACAGGACCTGGTATGGTTCAGGTCCGGAAGATCAGGTCCGGACCTGAACCTGGACCTAATTATTTGTGGAAACTAGTGAATACTCAAAAGAATGGTCCATTTCTTTACAAAGGATTCTGTTTGGTGGAGTATCCAACGTCCATTAACATTTTAAAATCATGTCTTCACTAAGTGCCTCTGTTTTAGACCAAGTTTGACCGTAGAAGTTTGATTAAAATGACTATCAACTCTCCTCTACTAAGCTCTTGTTCTTTACTCGGACCTGGAAGCCCCAAAACACGTGAATGCCTGCCATTATATAATCTGTTCATTTTCGAATTGGTCCAACATTCGGTCCATTTATTATTTCAGGTCCATTTTTTCTGGACCGGTCCAACAATAAAAACCAGTTTTGTACTGGTACACCATACCGGTATCCACCCCTACCACATACCACACTTATCCAAGGAAAAATAGTGGGAATCATTTCAGGTGATGTCAAGGCAAATCTGCCCATATATGCAGCTTATACTGTTCAGTACAAATCTTGGCTGTTACCCCGCATTTTATCAGGCATGCAACACAAACAAACAAACAAACAAGTATAAATCTCATTGATGAATTAGCAGTGTGAATATTAAATATAATTAGCAACTTTATTTAGGACCAGGCAAGAAGTGCATGTGTGACCTTTGACCTTATGATTTTGTGACAGCACTTTTAATCTGTACCCCTATCCTTGAGCAGGCAGACTCCCTGAAGTTGTACGAGGTGACGATACAGCTCATCCAGAGCTACGCCCGACACCACGGCAGGCACAGGTTCACAGTTGATGCCAGCGCAGAGGAAGATGACTTCAATGACCTGATGTTACTGCTGGAGATGTTGACACAGCTGACCAACAAGGACTTTGTAGACTTTGGGGCCACAGGTACGTAACTGCACATTGTATTTATTATGTCATACCTGGGCTGTGATGGTGTTCGATACTTGTATTCCAGACAGAGTAATACAGGTTTTCACAGAGACTTCCATAGAATGTTTCAAACAGGCTTCCTGTGTGCAGTGCATGTATGTGCCAGTGTTGAAAATATCAGATTCAGATGCTAGAATTGATGTTGTTAGGATTTTTTGTTTGAAGACAACAGATTTTTCAAAATCAAGTGCATCTAGTCGTTTCACAGGACAGTTCACAGTGTCTTTAAATTTGTAATTGAAATAATAATATTGAAGACATGGTGTAATTTGTAAATGGACTCATCAGGTTTTATGAGTCAAGTTTATTTGTACACAACCATTTAGAGGTTTATTCAATCAATATTGTTGATGTCTATAATACATGTATGTAAAATGTTATAAGTTTGGGACAGCATCTCTAAGCAGCAACACCATAGCTGTAGTATAATTTGAACCAGTTAGAATTGCCTTGAGGAAGGTGACAGACAGTCACCGGAAGGTCGGTTGCATAGAATACATGTACTTTGCTGTGTATAAAAAACTTAGAAGCGCTGGTATTTCTATTGTATAGCTTCATCGTTCTACAATAATGATTATAGTAGTAACATAACAGAAACACCAGTATTTGTTCATGGGTGTGGCACTGCAACCAGACAGTGAAAACTGCAAACTTAAAGACATGCTGAATATTTAGATTTACAGAGACATGGCATAGTTAATGAGGAAATTCTATGTTTTCAGTAACAGCAAGTAATATCAGTATAGAGTGCTCTCCTGTACTATTGTACATGTAGGTCTAACAGTCCATATCAGTAACATACAGTAATATCAGTATAGCATTCTCTCCTGTACTATTGTACATGTAGGTCTAACAGTCCATATCAGTAACATACAGTAATATCAGTATAGCATTCTCTCCTGTACTATTGTACATGTAGGTCTAACAGTCCATATCAGTAACATACAGTAATATCAGTATAGCATTCTCTCCTGTACTATTGTACATGTAGGTCTAACAGTCCATATCAGTAACATACAGTAATATCAGTATAGCATTCTCTCCTGTGCTATTGCACATGCAGCCAGTCATTCAAGAATTTGTAAATTCATCCCTTTTTGGTAAGATGAGAAAGTAAAATTTTGAGATTTCATGAAAGAAGGATTCAAAAATAGAGAATGCTCAGTATCATTTGCAGGCTAATGTAATCTGTATCCATTCAATGTAAACCCACTGTCAATGATAATACATGTTGACTACCTGCAGATGACCCTGGTGCAGGGGAGCCAGCAGTGGTTCCAGCTGATGTGGTATTCTGTGGACTGGACTTTGTTGTCCCACTCATGAATGCTGAACTGCTCAAGGTAGGCTGGGCTGGGCCCAACAACAGACTCTTGTTGTGGTGTGGTGTGGTGTGTGTGGTGTGGTGTGGTGTGGTGTGGTGTGTTGTGTGGTGTGGTGTGGTGTGTTGTGTTGCGTTGTGTGGGGCGGGTGTAAGTGGGTGGGTGTACATGTATGTGGTGTGTGGGCGTGTCTGGTTGTACATTTATTGTTTGTGTGTGTGTGTCTGTGTGAGCACATCATCATCATGCATGCAAGTGTGTGTACAATTATGTGTTGATGTGTGTTACACCCCGTTCATACTAGGATTCGCATATCCGGATATTTCCGGATTCACAGTGAATACAGATGTATTACCAACATGTGTTATTTTCTCCCCTGTAGTTTCCCAGTCTGTGCCTGCAGTACTTTAAGCTGGTGTCCTTTCTGTGTGAGGTGTACCCAGAGAGAGTTCCCCAGCTCCCACAACAACTCTTCTCCAACATCATGGCTTCCCTTCAGCTGGGGCTGTCCTCGTATCCTCTACAGATAGTAGTTAATCCACAAAGTAAAGGAGCCGGTCTGTCAGAGGTTGAACCACTATCCAAAAGGTCAAACAGTGTCCAACTAGCCATTGAGATCTGCTTGCACTCAAACAGGGGGGAGAATTTCTTTTCAATAACAGTGTTGCGGCCGCTCCTCGTGATAATATTAACAGCAATATGAATATTTGAGGTGCTAAATGCTTTTAAAATGCTGAGCGACTTGTATCTTTATCTGGGACAATTCAGTGACGTCCCCGTGGGATGTTATCACCAAACAAAATGGAGGTCAATTAACACCTACATGGCAATGACAGTTTGATTAGTTACCATTTGGATGTTATAGCATAAAAGCAGCCTTTCTTCCGTAAATGATTTCTTTAGGTTGGCAATTATTCATATTGTAAGGTTCTTTAGGCACAATCAGGGAGTAATTACTTCAAATGTTTCATCAGGGTTAGAATGACTGGATCTGATTCTTGCTGCTACTTACGGCCAATGTAGGTGGCGCTGCAGCAGCAAGAATGCTGAAGTCATGAATAGAGATGAGGGGGGATACAATGCTTACATAACTTACACATGATTTCAGTACCTACTGATCTTTCTCACCAAGTAACATTGTCTTAAGATTCAACTGAACCTGCCAAAGTCAAATTTACTGAAAATGATTGATATTGCCATGCGCAATGTTGGTGAATTAACGACAGATACTTGTGCTCTAATGTTCAAGGCATGAGTACAATCCACTTCAACCAAAATGACCCTGTCGTAAACTCCAAATCCTCGCAAACTATAATTTTAAAATTGGCACAGGGTGACACACGGCCGCGGTTTGGTTGCAATAAGCAGTGTTTCTGTATCTAAGGGACCGGAAATCATGTGGCCGCTATGAACTATTTCTTATTGTTTAGGTCAATGGGAAAAAACCAAGGGACGGACAAAATGTGACCGCAATGGCCAGGTGGTCGCTATGCAAAGATGGCCGCTAATACAGGTTTGACTGTACAACATGATCACCCAACTTTTGTTAATTATGCAGAAGGTTTTGTGCTTAACTGAAATATTACCAGTGACTATGGAGAGGATGTACAGAAGTTATGTCTGGACACACTCGAGTGCCTGGCCATCCACTGTGTTAAATCTGAGTCTACAACAGGACAGGCATACATAGCCTTACAGCATTTTGTCCAGGTGAATAGTCTTATATCATTATAGGGTGTAGGTTTATGTCAGAAAATTAAGGACAGCTTAGAATGTAACCCTGTCTCTGGACCAAGAGCTGTAAGTTGTGCTGCTCAGCAGACATGTACACTACTGGAAAGGGTTGCATTGCTTAGGAAGGGATGTTAAGCCATGGTCCACTGTTCATTGTGTTTGTCAAAAGGGGGAATTCCCCCCGTACACTGAACCTGTAAATACAGTAGATACTCTGTACATAGTATCCGTTTTCTCTGTCACAACTAGTGGAAAATCTTCATTGAGCTAAGCTGGATAGAGATTACTTTCACTTTGTATCCTTTTTACTCGTTGTTCCCGTCAAAGCTTACCTAAAAATCAAAAAAAGAAACATCAAACAAATAACAATTAACTTTTGTCTTACTGAACCCCTCCCACCCTGTAGGTGGTCCTAGACATGCTGGTGCTACAACCTTTGAACCCTGACCTTTTAGACGTTCTTGGTGAGACCTTCTATGCACTTATCTGCTGTCACCAGGTTTGTACCATAGATAAGGCCATGTGATTTGATGACTTTATTGATGACATATGCATATCAATCACTCTGCATGCATATCAATTTTCATCTGGTTCCAAACGAAGCAGCTGCAAAGTAAGTTGATACATGCCATCAATTGAAGAACAAAATTAGAAAATGGATTGATGTTGTAAAATGCCAAAGTTAATTCCAAAGTTAAAAAAGAAGATGTGAAAGAACGAAAATGTTCAACCTTCTTAACCAATTAAATTTCATTATGTAGGCAACTTTTTGTACAAATTTGCACGATTTGGGGGTTGGGTTGGGATGTCATCCATATACTTTGTCTATGTAATTGAATCAACAGTTTCATTGCTGTCAACAGTGTTTACTGTATGTGCTGGCAATCAATGTGCATGTAACAAAGAGTCAATCATGCTGCATATGAAACATTTTCTACATTCATAATGAAGGTAACTTTTTTGCTAAACTATTTTTTACATGGTCACATTAATTTTGGGGTTCCATAAGGATGTCAGCCATATAAGTTACATGTACATGTAATCAAATCAACATGGCCTAAAGCTTTGAAAATATAGGAACAGTTGGTATCAAAGAAAATTTGATTCTTATCATCTTCAGTTATGCTTCTAAGAAGTCTTCTTTTCTTGTGAAGGATAATTTAGAGTGGAGCTTAACTATCACTCACATCACATATTTTTGAGTAAGTGCACTTTGATAATATAAACATATTGTACATGTAGTCCTTGAATCATCATGTCCTAAATACATGTTGTATGTTGCTGTGTTCTGTTTCAGGCGCAGTACACACAACTTGTACATCAGCTGGTACGATCACAGACAGACACGTCCACGGCTGAACGCCTGGCCGCGGCGTTCCAGCGCCTCACACCGCCCGACATTCCACTAAACATGGAGAAAACACACAGGAGCAGGTTCGAAGAACGACTACAGACTTTCGTGATGGACGTTCGCAGCATTCTGACTGTCAGATGACATCTTGTAAACAAACAAACAATGCAGGAAATGTTTTTATGCTTCATTGTGTTTTGCTGATATTCAGCAAGCCTGCTATGTGCACCGCTGCTACCAAAGAACCACACATAGTAGTAGTAGTATCCAGCATTTGATTATACTGCTACTGTGCTCCGTGACAAAGGGGTAAGCGGCAGTCTTCCTACCACGCTTCCATGCTGCTCTGTCCAGATGGTTCACCCTAGTACACCCATGTGACTTCAACAATGGACATATCTGCAAGTTTTGTCCTATGTCCTTTGGATGGACCTACACTTGCATTTTACAATTCCTTCAAACGGAACCTGCTTTTCTCTTGATAAATCATTTTATCAAACCATGGAACAGAGATCTACACAAATGCCACACTTGTGGATTGCCCAGCTTTTGATTTGTTTTATTATTTGGAAAGGTCTCATTTTAATCTGTTAGTTCATTAGGCAAAGTTGTTATCTGGACTACATGATCTTGTATGTGTAGTTGAAAGTGAAATTTCTGTATGTAATGTAAAATTTCTATTACAAATGGAAAGCATAACAAGAACACGCAGAGATGAACGTACACATTGGAAAGTAGTAGAGCTCTGGATATGCTTTAATATACTTTTTGTACATGACTGTATGTGCCTTGTCATTAATAATGCTCTTTTAGTCAGAATCTTCCCATGCATGCTGCAGTGCATACAGGCTGACGTCACAGCTGAGCCTTCCTAACATAAGAAGCACTGAAATAAGACCTTGTTTAAGTACTTACTCAAATTGCCTTCCCAATGTTCTCTCCACCAGAAAGTCACAAAACTCTACCCTCTAACCATGTAAAGAAAACAAAGTCAATCAGCTCAAACTCCGAGAAAATCTTCTATTACGGAAACCATACCTTTGACCCCAGTTTTCTCCCGTATCCGTCTTCACACCTGTCCTTACAACTATACTGGTGGCTAGTGTCACTTCTTTGCCGGCTGCACTCCTCGGCCAGCTTTGATACTGGATTTAGGAGAATTCTTGTACACAACTAGGTTAAACTTGCTTGCTTACGTTTCAGTGTCTATCAGACACCTTCCTCAGAGCTTCTGACTGAAGTTCTGCTTCGCACCGCTATATGTAGCTGACGTAGGTGGCATTTTTGCGGCGAGAACACTATCCCAAACGTGGCCAAGTTTGTATTGAAACATAAGCAAGTAAGTTTAACCTGGTTGTGTACAAGAATTCTCCTATATTCTACCAACCTGATGAAATTATTTTTGGAAGCTTTGATACTATCTAATTAAACTGCATAAGAAAGCTTGCAACCAAAAGAGGAAAACTTGCAACCCTATCTGTTCATTCTATCTCAAAAGTCTCCAGAGAGCATTTTCAAAGAAATGAGGGATTTTCAAGGATTTTGAGTTGGTTTTGAGCACTCCACTGTACAAAACGACTCTGACGTCTGCCCTGTACCCACTTGCTTGACATCTGTCTGTACTGTGTACAGGTACAAAATAAATGGCATTCCACAAGACTACATTTTCCTGAATTGTTATCAAGTGTAAAGGACATGTTTTGTAGGAAAAGTTGTGGGAAGGGCACTGAGACAGGCCCCCTTTTGTGGCAGTGGAAAAATCACCCAGGGTTCCTTTCAGTGATATGAGACACAAGGCCTAATGATTATGGTCTAGGGAAATTTGTTTTGGGTTTTTTCAACAAAATCTCATACTAGCCTGGGTACCATTCGGACAGTAGTTTGCTCCTATGTTCGCTTCTGCTCTCCGTCTGGAGAACTGTACATTCAAACCATTTGGTGGTAACGTCGGTTAATGAGCGAAGTAAGGAATTGGTTCTAGAGCATCCATTCAGTGATGACAGGCCTCCCACAAGCGGACGGAACGCCTGTTCAAACGATCGCTTGAACCCATTCCATAATTAGGGACCAATCAGCACCTGCGTCCAAAATTTGGACGATTCCAGACGTTAACGTGGTCAAGGTTCCCAGACGGAACAGCAGAGAAGCGACTGTATATAGTGTATCATGAACATCAGAGCTAGAAGCGACTGTATATAGTATATAATGAATGCCAGAGCAAACTACTGTCTGGATGGTACAGTATGGCTAATCTCATACCCTATTGTTTGCCTTGCATGTAAGTGTACGTGCACTTCAATATTTTACTTCTTCTTGGAGACAACATGAAATAAGCGTCTGGACATGATTTTGCAGATAAAACATGTTTTGTTTTTTTCCCATAAACAAGTATAACATGTGGGATATTGTTGTTGGAGCATGATAGATGAATTGTCCAATGACATAATACAATACAATGATTGATAGTTATATTTAAATGATATTTTCTCATTAATCATGCTGTACCTACCTACCTAGTCCCTTGACCTCCAGGTCGTTGGGGGGACAAGGTAGCCACAAAGATAGAGAGTTCTATTATGAAATGCAGCTGATTTATGAACTTTCTTATCAATTATGTAAATAAGCTCATGATTTGCATAGTTAGCATCTGATTATTTAAAGCAGCACCAAAGCTATCTACATACCGAGAATCATTTAAATCATACATGTCCAAATCTCAAAAATGAAAATGCTCACTGCAGTTCCACACATGCCGGTCGGGGCCCAAACTTTCTGCAAGGAGCATTCATCAGGTCATGGAAGCCCCTTGCTCCCTGCCCCAAGACCAATCCACTTTCAGAAAATTTGACCTCCAACTATGAAATGCTGTAACTCGCCAATAGGTCGCCCATTATCAAACTTGATCTTCCTCTTCACAAACACTGTACACCCACCAAATATCATGCAAAACCATCCATAGGTTTTTCAGTTATTTTGTCCTCTATTAAAGAAACACCAGGCATAGACAGCCCACTGCAGTACCGACGGAAAATGTCAGGAGAATCATTTTTGAAATGGACCACAACTGTTACTCAAATATCATGAGGATCCATACAGTCACAGCTTCTACCAACATACACAGCTACTCCACTATGGCACAAAACATGACCTTGGTGAAGGTTATGAATGCCGTGAAGCAACTGTAAAATCAGTCCTTGGAGCAATGAAATGAAACTTTAACAACATAATCGACTGTATGCACATTTTGAAAAACTTTAAGATATTCATGTTGGTGAATTCACCAATGATCCGGACCGACTGGAATTATATTGTAGTCAGAGTATGGCGCCGTCCAACGAAGGACTGAGCAACTATTTTCCCGATATAAGCGGTCGGAAAATGCTTTCAAAGTATTAGATTTAATCAACTACGGAATAGGACGTGATAAAATAAAAGTTGCCTTTTGGGGGTTAAACACTAACATGACGAGGACGAAAGAACCAGGACGAGGACGAAACATCCAAAACGGGGACGAAAGGACTAGGGGACGAAAGATCTAGGGGACGAAAAGACCTGATACCAAGCCAGCCTAGGAGTGTGTTTGGCAAATATACACCTCTTGGCTGACTACACTCCCTCGTCAGTTTGGTACTATCTTATGCCACCGTAGGATCTTCTTGGAGATTACTTTAGATCATCAAGATTTGTCTGATTTTGTCCCTAACAGCGATCGGTCAAAACTATCATTTCAATGCTGCGCATAAACTTGCACACAAAAATGTCACAAAACGATGTCGGATTTTTTTCAAACCAACTTTGCTGGGTGCAGAATAATCAAACCAACTTAATTGGGTGCGGAATTCTGCAAAAAAAATGCTTTTTTTGCCATAGAAGAGCAAGCCGAGTTTTTTTTACCAAAAAGTTGCATATTTGATGTCAAAAAAATATTCTGCACCCATGAAGGCCACACCAATTTGATTTGTTGGTTCTCGGATTTTTTTTTTTCAGAAAAAAGTTGAAGCGACAGGGCGAAAAAAAAAAACTTGCAACAAATCTGAGTTCAGGTCCAGAGGTCCAGGATGATAAGTCCAGTCCTCAGATTCGGGACATTTCGGTCCCAGGTCCGCCTGGCTCTGTTTACAGACATCTAACACGATATATCTTACCACTAAGAAATCCTTCTCAAAACCCATGGAGAAACATGGTTAACAGTTTCCCATCAACCGTCAGGCCGTGAAAAGGTATATATGCGGTTCCAAGTCTTCCAATAGGCCCAGAATCGTCCATGCTGAACATAGCGGTTAGAACGCGGGTTCTGCGATCCGGACGTGAACGTTTAGAACTTCACTATATATCTCTCATGACACTGTTATGAGAATCGGATTTCTTTCAAATTTGGCTGAAATATTCATAAATGCTTGCAAAGTCGCTATGCCAATTGCTATGCTAAAATCATCGATCGTTATCGAGTTGCTTGTTACTGGGTAACTTTGTAATCAGTGGTCTCAAACCAAGCAGCTTTTATATCTGATATAAAAGCTCCTTGCTCAAACACATTGGGCATTCAACTCATCTCCACTGGTTTCCAAAACAGAGTGCCTACTATGCTCTATACTTATTTTGGGTACCAAATTAGCACAAACATAATCCACACACATATGTAGACGAGTATACTTTATTCATATACCTCCACATTATGCTGGATACTACTACTACACTTGAGGTTGATATTGCGTCGTTAAATCAGGTCCAATCTAAGGGCACATCCCCCGTATGTGCAACTGCGTGCATCCTCCTACGCACGGTCCCAACGGCTAGCTGACTGCTCAGCCTATTGGGCCCTGCTATCCCAGGCCCTACCCCCAGGTATTATGATTGTCGCCACAAACTCGCCGCCCTGCTTATAAATATTAATGAGCTTACCCTTGTATGGGCAGTCAGCCGTTGGGATATTAATTGAATGAATGAATGACCTTTATTGTACATTTGTGCTCAAACAAGCTAAGTACAGGTCGTAGCGCTAGTGATAAGGTACAATTTTGACAAAAAAGGTATCTTATCATCTCTGCATATGCTAATACATTCAAGTATGTACAAGTTCAACTTCTTCTCGCTTCTTAAAACAGTTATAAACATAAGGACAAATGGAATCAATAATATATGGCTTATCTAATTGCATGAGAAATATAAATTTTTCCGTGGTATTCAAGTATCGGAAATTTGGGAACATAAGTTGTATATTTTCAAAAAGGACGTTTCTTTCGTTGTTGTATAAAGTACATTCAACAATAAAGTGGCACTCATCCTCTATCTTATTCAAGTTACAGTATTGGCAGATTCTTTCTTCCAGAGGAATGTGGTTATGTCGGCCTTTTTCAATGTGGAGTCTATGTGAACTAATGCGGAGCTTTGTGATGGCTGTTCTGTGCCGAATGTTTGCAATCTTTAAGTATTTCTCGTCGTTGTAAGTAGTTTTAAGTAATCTGTATGTTAGTAATTTGTTGTTGCTGCGCATTGCTGTTACGAAAGATTGGAGGTACATATCTTTTAAACGTTGGTCGATGGATGGAATTATTTGTGATGGATTTAGGGCAGATGATATGGGAGAGTGCCAGACATAGCCAAAACCACATTCCTCTAGCGTCTTGCGGACTCCAGAAGCCCAGCATTTAGCGCCTAATGTGTCTAGCTCCAGTTGGCACAAAAGGGCGTCTGCAGACAGACTATCAGCTGGCACGTTCTGGCGTACTCTAATATACTGTTTGATGGCGTTAAGGGATGCTTCTAGTTTAAGAGGGTGTCTTCCCAGTTCTGCCATTACGGCCAGGTTACAGGCGGATCTGGGGACATTCAATGATTGTTTACAAAATTTTAAATGGATAGTTTCAATTGGGGATGATTTTGGAGTTTTGAATGAACCCCATATTTCCGAACCATACAACAAAATAGGTTTCACGCATGTGTCAAATAGTTTGCTTCTTATGGATATAGAAGCGTCGGCTTTGCCAAGGGACTGGTTGATTCCAAAGAGGGCTCTCAGGCCTTTGCTGTGTAGATATTTGTTATTTGCCTTGAACGTGCCAGCTGAATTTACAACAATGCCCAGATAGCAATAATTTGTAACAATTTCTACTACATGTCTATTATATAGAAAAAGGCAGTCTTTCGGTAGGCGGCCACCTTTCGTAAATACAATGACTTTAGTTTTCTTTAGATTAACATTTAACTTCCATGATTCACAATAATTTTCTAATCTACTTAGAGAAGTTTGCAGACCCTGTTGAGATTCAGACAAAAGTACCAGGTCATCTGCATATAATAAACATGACACTTTCTTATTGTGCAATATAGGAGGGTTACAGGAAAAATCCGAATGGTCATTAAACACATCTGGTAAATCACTTATGAATAAATTAAACAAAGTTGGACTAAGATTACAGCCTTGTCGAACCCCACAGTTAGTTACAAAAGTATCGGTAAGACCGTGGCTAGTTTTAACACAATTTGTTGTTTTGGAATACATGTCTTTTATAGTGAGTAGAAATTTCCCCCCTAATCCAAGTTTATTTAATTTCAGTAAAAGGCCTTCTCTCCAAACCGAGTCAAACGCCTTGCTAAAATCTACGAAACAGGCATAAAGTCGTGCGTTTTTGCTCAGATATTTACTGACTAAGGTGGATAATACGAAAAGGTTGTCAGTTGTTCTAAAGTTCTTTCTAAAACCGGCCTGTTGTGGTTTGAAAAGGCTGTAATGTTCTGCATAATTAACAAGACGAGTATTCAAAATAGATGAGAATAGTTTTCCCAGACAACTAATTATTGAGATTCCCCGATAGTTGTCTGGGACAGAAGTGTCCCCGGATTTATGAATGGGTACAATATGACTTAGGGACCATTCTTTAGGGAAGTAACTATTTTGTAGACAGGAATTGAAAAGATGTAGAAGTGGTTTCTTTAGAATATGTCTTCCACATTTTAACATTTCATTATTGATCATGTCGCCACTGCTAGATTTTTTGTTTTTTAAATTTGATAAAGCGGTGTCCAATTCTTTCTCAGTTATAAGGGAGTCTAATATGGAGCTCTCCATTGGGATTGTATTTGAAAGGGATGAAGTGTCTACGGTTTCGGTGGTTGAAGCGTCTATGTTACAGAAACCATGTCAAGGTTTGTTAAGTGTTTGTCAAGGTTACTAAAGTGCTGTAACCAGTCCTCCTCTGATATTTGGCTACTCCCAGACACTTTCTCTGGTTTCAACTTATAGAGTTATAGAGCATATAGAGTCAATAGTACTATTGACTCTATTGGTCCAATTGCTACAATTAGACCACCGAACCAGAGCCTGGTAGAGGCTATCTACGTACAAAACGTGGTACCGCCTCCGTACGAAATCCTACGGTATCCAACGGATTTACGTTCGTGCAGAACTTTCTCTGCGTTCGAGTTGCGGTTTCACCTCCGTACGAGCCAGTACGGGCGACTCGCGTGCCCTGTACACCCAGTGCTAGTGAGGAAACTGTACGTAAGCAGCACGTGTAAGTACGGCCTGTATACGGTAACATGAAATCGCGCAGAGATCGTACGTACAACCCAACACTTGTACCACGAACGACGCATGCAACCGCTCACGGCCAGGCGTGGCATGCAGACCACATACTTACACTTTGCGTAACCGTGCGAGTGCCACGTGCGTTGAGACGTGCTCCCTCTCTGCTCTTTTCATTCATTTCTTAGAAATCTTTCTTACGTTTTCAGAAAAAAAAGTGGCGGACATGGCCTCCCCAAAACAACCGACGGGCTAGGTACA
This sequence comes from Branchiostoma floridae, assembly GCF_000003815.2. NCBI lineage: Eukaryota > Metazoa > Chordata > Leptocardii > Amphioxiformes > Branchiostomatidae > Branchiostoma > Branchiostoma floridae. The sequence goes on from NW_023365742.1 coordinate 126,309, forward strand.
GGTCACTGATAACAGACATAACAGACATAGCCTGAGTATCATCCTCCGTAGTAACCGCTGGTCTTTCGCTTGCCACCGTGGTTAGCAAGCGAAAGTCGTGCGCCAGCGGTTACTACGGAGGATGATACTCAGGCTATAGGCTCGTTCTCATTTTTAATGTCGAAATGCTGTCGCCTGACTTTACGCATGGATATGCAGCAAATTATAGACAACATCGCCGGTTCCTTCATTTTTCCACAACCCCTGAGGCTGTAATATTTTACAAAAGATTCACAACAACATTATCATTCATATTGGTTCATGGCTTTGAAGGTTATTATAGCCTCGGGTGGGATTTCAACCCCTAAAAAATGGCTGTCGCCTGAGAAGAAACGAAGAATTCAAATGGCAGAAATGTAACAATTCAGTACCCAGAATGATTTCTGACGATGTACAGTTTTCTGGCTTTTTAAAGAAACAAGAAAGGGTTGTTGACTGTCATTTGTATCCCACCTTGCTTAACAAAATGTTGCACAGAAATGACTGTAACAAACGTTACCATTGTTCGATGCTGTCTAAGCTTTCTATTTGACCTGGTGTAAAAAATCTGCCCCCTTTTTAAATGTTCCTAGGGACGTCCACTTATACCTAAATGATGTAGTCAATAAGGTGAGTCCTTTCGAAGAAAACAGGGCAAAGTCTACTGTTGTAACAAACGTTACCGGTAACGTTTGTTACCTGCCTTGTATTGACTTACCAATGGGACCGAAAATGATAAGTTGCAATTTTTTGCTATGGTTAAAAGAGGAATTTTCCTAAACAACCAAGTATAAGAAGGTAGTTTTCACTGAAAATAAAGCCGACTTATTTTTCGACCAAAACTTTGCCATTTTAGACATTTCAATGAGAACGAGTGTATAAGTATAACAGACATATGCAGAGACAACAAGATACAATTTAACTAATTGTAGGTACTAAGCTAACAGGATGGTCGACATATTCTCGCTTCTTTGTACAGATGTAGATATAGGAACAGATAATGTTTGATATACAGAATTTGTTTGATTTATCTAGGCGCATCAAAAATATGGGAACTCTTTTCTGATATATTCATAAGCAGATCCTACAATCATCAGATAGTATGAAACTGGCCAAGGAGTGTAGTCAGCAAAGAGGTGTCCATTTGCCATGTAGCGAAATACACTGCCAGCTTTTGATACAATCTTATGCTACCGTAGGATCTGCTTGGAGATTACCTATTACCCCGGAGCGTATCGATATGTGAAATTTGTGGTAACTGCGCCTGCGTATTATCTGTAACCAAGATGGCGGCGCCCATGGTCCATGGAACGGTCACGGCTTGTGGTCGTTTGTTACTGCGATTTTCTTCTCCACTTCTAAGAGACATTTATGGGAACGGGCAGAATGCCATGCTGAAGACTAAGGTAATGCGTACATGTAACTGTAATTGTGTTATGAGAAGGAATTTTGTTTCAATTATGATTGTCAGTAGGGGCGAGAGATAAAACCGGAAAACGCAGGAATCACACGAAGGAGGATGAAATCTGCTGAAAGTATTTTTTTTCTACAAGTAAACATTGAAGGTTGCTATATTTTGGCAAAGAATAATCTACGTATGGCCCTAGAATTAAGAAATCGTCAGAAAAAAAAAGGAGACGACCGGCGACCCTGCCGCACCGGTCCCCGATATCATATCGCGAATCAGTGCTCTCCTCCCTCAACATGTATATTATAACGTTACATATGTTCTGAACTATGTAACGCTATATCGTTCTTTAGCAAAACTGCGTAAGCTTCACCCTCCTTTTTCAGCACTCGGTTCCAGTGCTGAATGTTTCAGCACTGGGCTTCCAGTGCTTAGGCGCTCTGAGCTTTGCACTTAGGAAACTCCAGGACGTTCCAGTGCTGAATAGACATCAGCACTCGTTTTCCAGTGCTACAGATTTCTTAGCACTGGTAAATCCAGTGCGGAAGGCACAGCTTTTGTAATTCAGCACAACAATTACAACATTCTAGAAAAACTTATTGTATTTTGGAAGTAATGTTAAGAACTAAAAACAGAACACGATACTACTCTTGGTTCAGATCCGTAAACTTTCATTCATTCTCTACGTGGCCTTTTCGGCAAAGCTGTATCCTCAATGACGTTGATTTAGTGGTCTTCCCTTCCCTGACAGTTTGTGCACAAACATGGACTGGATGAGATTGGGAACATAGAATGTGCTTCAGACGTTCCCGAATAACCCTTTAAAAGTATAGACCTTTCCCCCTACCACCAACATTAATGGTATTAAAAGAGCATCTTATATTGTTATGATTATCCTAAGAAAATACAGGTTGTAGTGCATGCATACTAATTTCCTACTATTGTTGAATTTTCAGCAGACCCAGAGATGCCTGTCAATCTCGGCTGCCAGGCATCGACAGCAGACCAAATCCACCAGCAGTCTGTCGGACAAGCCTTACACAGAGGAGTTCCTACAGGAGATGGACCAGGAATACCAGCTGGGGAAGAGACACCTGGCTAACATGATGGGGGAGGATCCAGAAACATTCACACAGGAGGATGTAGATGTGGGTTATGAGAAACATTCACACAGGAGGATGTAGATGTGGGTTATGAGAAACATTCACACAGGAGGATGTAGATATGGGTTACTGTAAATGCGCTTAAGTTCGCGGGGATTTAATTTCGCGGTAGTGGGTAAGTGGACTTTTCGCGGTGGATTTAAGTTCGCGGTAACACCATGGACTGCAGTCTAAACTCTAATACAATAACAGAAAAATGTTCGCGGTGGTTTTAAATTCACGGTGAAGTGGTCACCGCAAAAACCACGAACATTAATCCACCGCAAACATTTCTGCATTTACAGTATCAGAAACATTCACACAGGAGGATGTAGATGTGGGTTATCAAAATCATTTAGACAAACAACGTCATACACCAACCTCCAGCGTCCTACTTATTTAGTCGAAACCTTTGTCACTGCACTCAAATGTGCACGGTATCAATCGGACCCAGACTTCATACAGCCACATGGTTTTTCAAGCTAATAACTGCATTCCATTCTGTGTCACTATGACTTCATAGCATATAACAGTTAACACCCCCCAAAGAAAGGTGATACAAAAACATTTAATCCTGAGCTGTTTTGAAAGCTGTTTTGTTTTTGCTCCCATTCTGTTTCAACAGAGAGCCATCCGTTACCTTCTTCCATCAGGATTACATGAGAAGCTGGCCAGACCCATGCTGAAGGTAAGGAGAAGTTTTGCACAGTGTAGACCATTATTCAGGCATGTTCTGTTCAGGGGGTATGTGTTCTACAGTGTAAACTACAGTGTGCTCAGGGATGATGCCTTACTCCAGTGTTCTACTAGTGTAGACCACTATGTTCAGGGGGTATGTGTTCTACAGTGTAAACTACAGTGTGCTCAGGGATGATGCCTTACTCCAGTGTTCTACAGTGTAGACCACTATGTTCAGGGGGTATGTGTTCTACAGTGTAAACTACAGTGTGCTCAGGGATGATCCCTTTAATACTCCAGTCTTGTACAGTGTATCCTGAATTGATCCTAATGAACGTGTTTCAATGTCTGTTTGTCCTACATGTACTCTGAAAAGCCCTGTTCATGATGCAAAAATCCAGTTTTATCCGTTTGAACTGAAAATACAACAGCAAACGGTTTGCATTTTGTGTTCACGATACAAACTTGCACCCACAGGCAAACCGTTTTGAATCCTTGAAAATGGTAATGTGACTTCTGACCCGCTGATGTTGTTTTGATTCTGTACAATCTTGTACTTCTGCCTCAGATTATCTGTCTGTATCTAATAAAGCCGGTATAATTGCCCTTTGGCGCAACACACCAGCTAATTGGTCTTCGATCGGAACTAATCATGAAACAATGTCTTTCTGAAGCTGAGTTCCTTTTTGTGGCCTAGGAAATGTCTGTGAAAACATTCTGGTTCCGATATGCTGTAAATGCATTTAAGTTCGCAGGGATTTAATTTTGCGGTAGCGGGAAAAGGGACTTTTTGCAGTGGATTTAAGTTCGCGGTAACACCATAGAATACAGTCTAATACCATAATAAAAAGATGTTCGCGGTGGCTTTAAGTTCGCGGTGAAGTGGTCACCGCGAAAACATTAATCCACCGCAAACATTTCTGCATTTACAGTATGCCATGTTTCCTGACACATCTTCCCTCTGATATCAGGACAGTTGATTCCCCAGCTGACCAGCAGGAGGCCCAATAAAAAAAAATTACTTTTACGATTAAAACGTGGCCTCAATACCTTATTGACAGGTTAAAAGCTCAACTTTTCCAAATATGAACGCATGTGCCCGGATGTAATTTGATGACATTTCGCAATTCTGGATAACTAGAGACCGCTTCAGGTCCACCTTGTGAGGAGGTTCCAAAAAATCTGTATTGTATCCGAAACAGAGCGTTCATGATGACAAATTTATCCGTTACAGCTTGCCAAATGGATAGAATCATTGTATGTTTTGCATCATGAACTGAAGACTGAAGGACAGAGTTTGACTTTATTCCTTTTTTTTTCAGCCTCCAGATCAAATATTTCCGAAGCAGAAAGGTCTGTTTTCTATTCCATCAAATAATCTTTGTTGAATACTAAAATTTTTCGAGCAACATACAATAGTGAATCTGCCTTGATTATTGCTTTACGCTCCCATCGTATTGATGGGAGAACAGAGAGAGTTTCCATATAACAATACAGTTGAATATATATATATCCTGTTTTGTAGCTCTTCAGTGGGGAAAGGAGAGGAGACCATTCAGCTTTCTATTCTACACTGGCAAGGCCAACTACTACAGTCTCATGCACGTGAGTTTGACTTCATACTCAGTGTTTGACCCATCAATTACGTATAAATATAGAATACAACACGGTGCATTCCGTATCACCCGAGGTTCCAGCCCGACCGTAGGTCAGATCGCCCGAAGGCCGGAGGGTGATCCGACCCGCGGGAGGGCCGGGACACACCGGAATACACCATGTTGTATTTCATTTATGTCATACCCCTATTTTGATGCGAAATGCGCCAGAAGTTGAACAAACTTGGTGCCCTCGAACAAAAAGTGTTGCAACAGTAATGTTCTGCACTCGGCCCGCTCGAAACAGATCGATTTACAGCCCGGTCCGGAACACCCGTATCGAACTTATTGCGTCACAGGTATGACATAATATAGACTATAACATGCCGTATTTGGTACCAGCCTGACCGTGGGTAAGTTCACCATTCTCCCGTGTTCCCCCAGGAAGCTGCACAGATCCTGACTCAGCTCAACAGACATGAAGACAAGATGTTAGCCAAAGGTGTTCTTCTACCTGATCCTGAACCTTGGTAACAGCTACAGATTGTATCCCATCTGTTTGACTTGTGTAGGGTTGGACAAGTCCATTGGTCTGGTTACCCTGAGCAAGTGAAAGTGCCGATCAGGCCAGGGCATATACTACCTTACTTGCCCAATCAGGCCAGTGTGATTTTTCCATACTTACACTTTTTTCCCTGGGTAGATGTGTGTTTGACCGTGGGTAGATAGTGGTCTGACTAAATCTTGCACCCAGAATGTCAACTTACCAGCTCAAGAAGCTTGTAGCTATTAGATCTTTATATGTACAGTCAAGCCTGCCCAAGACGACCACCCGGGGGACCGGACAAAAACGGTCGATTTGGACAGGTGGTCGCTGAGAAGAGTATCGACTCAAAACATGTCCTATGCAAAGTATAACGGTGTCCGTTGTGTTTAATGGCAAATAGCAAGCACACTGCACGCACGCAAAGAAGCGAGGTATTTAATGTCAAATACAACACGCACACTGTAAACTGTGATACAGTATAATATTTGTACACTAACGTTTTAGACAGTAAGGGAACTTTGATGCTGTCAGTTACCACACAAGCCTTTATGCGTCGCTGTGTTCTTGATCGCCGTATCTGAAATAACTACGATGCACCTTTCGAATTCTATGCCCGGTACGTCCCAATAGCGTACATGTACTTACCCAAGGGTGAATGTACAGTACAGTTGGACAAAAGCACTCACACAGATCTTTCTTTAAAAGGTATGAGCTACACAGATCTTTCTTAGAAATTTCCTCCCATATGGCAGTAGATTGCCCCATTGACCCACCCATTGACCGCTGCAATCTTTATTCTAAACATAACATCGTAATGGCAGTCAAAATCCGACGCAAACTGGTCGATTTCGGCACAAAATCGCGCTAGTTATCATCAAAAATCGATAAAAACCTCAATTTTGAAAATGATGCGGTCGTTGGGGGGCCCAATTTGGGCCGGTCGCGGTGGCGTTGGCCAGGTGGTCGTTGAGAAAAGGTCGCTTAATGCTTACGTCAATAGGAAAAAAAATCGGGACCGAGAAAAAGCAGTCGAAATGGCCAGGTGGTCGCTGAGAAGAGGTGGTCGCTCGGGCAGGTTTGACTGTACTTGTAAGATCTTGATTCTTATCATTTCCTATAAATACATGCCATCCTTCTGATCGGCCCATGCCATACTGTGCTAGCGAGATATTGTTCCCCGCAGATTCGTTGGTGTTGCCAAAGGCCATGTAAGCATGTATGGCATACGTATCAGGCAACCACAAATGTGCTGCTTGGTTTATGCATGTCTTCTCAGCAGAAATGATTGGGCATGTAATGTGTCCTGCACAACGTGTTTGTAGAGGCCTATTCAACTTGTACTGTACCTGCAAAAATTAAAGTAGACGGAAAACATCTAAAATATTTTTGCTTATGTTCAATGGATATCACTCGCACTTTGTCCCTCTTAGTAAATACAGCATGTAAGAAAGGTTCCATTCAACCATAGGCCATAGCAGTATCTGCAGATAGAATCGGAAAGTTTTCCTCCCATTAGGTAGGGGTATTGGATGCCAGTTAAAACTGGTTACAGGGTAAGGAAACACTGAGAATGGAGCATCCAATCAGTTCATAACAATATTAAAGTTATGAAAATCAAAAGTTGAAGGATGTCTTTATATTGTATCTCATAAATTGTCAAAGTTTTATTGAAATATCTCTGATCGTAAGCGAGAAATACATTTGTAGCTTGTGGTGTCTCACATAAATGCTACATGTATGTTGTTCTTGAGATATACATGTACCGCTTTGAATGTAGCATCTCTTGAGAAATTGTTTGGGACGGTACTATTTTTGGCTGTTCTGTATTGAGGGAGTGAAGTCTGCCATCTCTAATTACCTTTAGTTTAGTTCTGTTCTTTCCACTTGGTCCTGTATAGGGCTGAATTTAACACGAGTGTGTGGATAGACAAGATAGCAGTGGAGAAGATGATAACAGAATCCATGGACGACCATCAGGTGAGTAGCAGATCCAGTCAACTGTGGAACAAGTAACCTTTTCCCTTTCATTCAAAAATATGCTGTCATTTAAATCACTCTTTACACTCAGTTTTTATCAATGTTCTTTTCGATGATAAATCTTACTAACATCATACACAATGTAGAGTTTCTTCAAACTAATCATGAACACAAAGCTTATGCTACTGTAAATGCAGACATTATTGTGGCGGTTTTATGTTTGCAGTTTTTGCAAAACTTCACCGCTTTTCGTTCTCCTCACCTATCTTGTCTAAATGCTACATTTTCATGCATGTACTTGTACTACATGTACAAATGTATATACCTGTATTATACAGTACTAGTATTAGGATGTGTCGGGGTGCCCGTTATGCATGAATAAAGCACAGATTGAACATTCAATTATATCCTTTTTTTATATGTATTACATTATGTATTCATGAATCATCTATTGTAGTGAGATAACTCTTAATCTTACTCTAAACTAGTATCGGCGATTTGTGGAAATGCTGGAGCACATTGCAGCACACCCATATGCCAAACAAGCAGCTCAGTTTATCCTGAAGTTCCGGCAGGAGCTGGTGGCAGTGTCCATGAAACAGCAAGTCCACCCTGTAAGTACATGTACCATTTAGAGAAATTCCACCATGCATGTAAGTCCACTTTTACCTGCACTGACATGCTGATGCAGGTGCTACTAATTCCCCCAGTCCACTTTTACCTGCACTGACATGATTATGCAGGTGTTGTGTATCTTCTGGCCAGGGTAAAGAATTCTATACAAAAATAGTATTTGGTATAGATAGAAGCTGTAGAAACTTTTCTATTTCAAAACTTGAGTGTACAGGATTTCATACATACATGTTCTTGTCTTGAAGTACAGAATTTGTAAAACTAGTCTTTTTGTGTTAGCCCCTTTTGATTTGATTGTATGGATGACATTGTGTACACTTCAATTTTTCCAAAAAAAAAGACAGGTTTTTGTATAAAGCAGGTACAAAATGAGCAGGTGCAAAATGAGCAAATGTATATAGATTTCAACAAAAAACACATTTCAAAAAACAGATACTTATGTCATAGTATGCCAAAGTCAGTTCCAAAGTCAAAGAAGATGGTGTAAAAGAACAGAAAAGAAGAATCCATGTTAGGTTTGCAAAACTGTGTGTGTTTAGTCAGTACCTGTTGTTCAAAAACTTTTCCTTTTACCAAACTTTTCTTCTGTCTTGCTGGCATCAGTTTTGGGGTTCCCAGGGGATCTCATCCATAATCAAAATGACCCATCTTCAATGTGTTGAAGGAGACTGGGCAGATGTGTTTCATGTTTTCATGTTCTTTCTTTCAGCTGATGTACGATGAGAATGGTATAGCCTACATGGAGGCCGAAGGTGAGGAAATTTCAGTTGCAAAATACTTTTTTCCCTAATGATGTACATGTATGACTTATACATTTTATTTG
>NW_023365742.1:135229-153499 GCF_000003815.2 Branchiostoma floridae
AAGAGGAAAAGTTCCCGCGCTAAGGTGACCTTGAGAGACAGGGGTACAGGAGAGGTGACGGTGAACGGACTGCCGCTGGTCACATATCTGAGGAACGTGCAGGACAGGTCAGAGTTCACACTTACATGTCTAAGGTCAACAGTCATCTCTGATAAGGTAGCAGAACAGCCTTCGGCCTGCTCTTAGGGGATTTTTTTATATCATGAATCATAAAGTGACTGACATTGACGAGGATAAAATTATTGTAGGATATACACTGATCAAACCATATCTATCCTCTGAATAAGTAGCACTTCTTGATAATTATGTATTCAGTGTTTAAAGGCCCGATCTGTGTTCAATTTGTGGTTTGAAGTTTTTATGTGCCTCCAACACATAGCACTACATATACAATGTTTATGAGTGCTTAGACAAGGGTGAAGGTGAGGAGAAACAGAACAAAACGTTTGCGGTGGTTTTTAGTTCGCAGCCACCGCAAACATTTCTACATTAACAGTATCTGAAAATGTCCCTTGTCATGTACCCACAGAGAACAGGTCATGCTTCCCCTGGAGTTTGTGGAGAGACTGGACCAGTTTGACGTGGAGGCGACAGTGTGGTGGGGCGGGACCAGCGGACAGGCTGGGGCCATCAGACTCGCCATCTCAAGGGCACTCTGCAGCTTCCTGACTGAAGCAGAGATAGAGAACATGAGACTAGGTAAGGCTTCTACTACAGGTCATACTGACAGGGCACTCTGCAGCTTCCTGACTGAAGCAGAGATAGAGAACATGAGACTAGGTAAGGCTTCTACTACAGGTCATACTGACAGGGCACTCTGCAGCTTCCTGACTGAAGCAGAGATAGAGAACATGAGACTAGGTAAGGGTTCTACTACAGGTCATACTAACAGGGCACTCTGCAGCTTCCTGACTGAAGCAGAGATAGAGAACATGAGACTAGGTAAGGCTTCTACTACAGGTCATACTGACAGGGCACTCTGCAGCTTCCTGACTGAAGCAGAGATAGAGAACATGAGACTGGGTAAGGGTTCTACTACAGGTCATACTGACAGGGCACTCTGCAGCTTCCTGACTGAAGCAGAGATAGAGAACATGAGACTGGGTAAGGCTTCTACTACAGGTCATACTGACAGGGCACTCTGCAGCTTCCTGACTGAAGTAGAGATAGAGAACATGAGACTGGGTAAGGCTTCTACTACAGGTCATACTGACAGGGCACTCTGCAGCTTCCTGACTGAAGCAGAGATAGAGAACATGAGACTGGGTAAGGCTTCTACTACAGGTCATACTGACAGGGCACTCTATCTGCAGCTTCCTGACTGAAGCAGAGATAGAGAACATGAGACTAGGTAAGGCTTCTACTACAGGTCATACTGACAGGGCACTCTATCTGCAGCTTCCTGACTGAAGCAGAGATAGAGAACATGAGACTAGGTAAGGCTTCTACTACAGGCCATACTGACAGGGCACTCTATCTGCAGCTTCCTGACTGAAGCAGAGATAGAGAACATGAGACTGGGTAAGGCTTCTACTACAGGTCATACTGACAGGGCACTCTGCAGCTTCCTGACTGAAGCAGAGATAGAGAACATGAGACTGGGTAAGGCTTCTACTACAGGTCATACTGACAGGGCACTCTGCAGCTTCCTGACTGAAGCAGAGATAGAGAACATGAGACTGGGTAAGGCTTCTACTACAGGCCATACTGACAGGGCACTCTGCAGCTTCCTGACTGAAGCAGAGATAGAGAACATGAGACTGGGTAAGGCTTCTACTACAGGTCATACTGACAGGGCACTCTGCAGCTTCCTGACTGAAGCAGAGATAGAGAACATGAGACTGGGTAAGGCTTCTACTACAGGTCATACTGACAGGGCACTCTGCAGCTTCCTGACTGAAGCAGAGATAGAGAACATGAGACTGGGTAAGGCTTCTACTACAGGCCATACTGACAGGGCACTCTGCAGCTTCCTGACTGAAGCAGAGATAGAGAACATGAGACTGGGTAAGGGTTCTACTACAGGTCATACTGACAGGGCACTCTGCAGCTTCCTGACTGAAGCAGAGATAGAGAACATGAGACTGGGTAAGGCTTCTACTACAGGCCATACTGACAGGGCACTCTGCAGCTTCCTGACCGAAGCAGAGATAGAGAACATGAGACTAGGTAAGGCTTCTACTACAGGTCATACTGACAGGGCACTCTGCAGCTTCCTGACTGAAGCAGAGATAGAGAACATGAGACTAGGTAAGGCTTCTACTACAGGCCATACTGACAGGGCACTCTGCAGCTTCCTGACTGAAGCAGAGATAGAGAACATGAGACTAGGTAAGGCTTCTACTACAGGCCATACTGACAGGAAGTTTGTTGTCCATCCATACCAACAGTAACATCCATTGGCATAATACCGGTCGGTTTACTGCAATTTCTCAAGCAATGCTAATTTGGCAAATGATCAACGCATCATTTTCTCCAGTTACATGTTGCTGTTACAGCTCACCTTTGCCACTTCTTCTGTGTAAATTATTTTGTCTCTCTGGTCCTGCTAAAAACATAATATCGTAATTGGAACACACCGCGGAATTGCACGGAGAACGGGCGCGTGGTTGGAAGGGGGTTGCACTATACCGGTCGAACGAAACACGGCACAATTAACTGCCTGTTAGTAGTTGCACAAAACAAAAATCTGCATGAGCATACAAAACGTCATGAGAAAATGGGCGTATACTGACAAGAATTTTCAGTTAATTTTGGTCCGTCACAACCGCTATGACGTAAAACTTTACTGCAGGCCGTAGCATTAAAAATGGCGAAAATGGCGGCGTACGTTCAATTTGACCCATTCAGCCGTAGATCCGGGCGATAATGCAACGGTTCCTCACACTTTTACACGAGTTGTAGGTCACCAAAAGAAATTCAAGATTGCTGTTGAATCATGCTCGTCTTGTGCCGTGAGCACATGTGATTATTATCTACAAATCTGGCGATGAACGTGACAGTGTGTTTGTCCCACGACGAGCTCGCCTGCCCCGAAAATGACCTGAAAACTTTTGGCCTTGTTGTCTTCGAATGCATTGTTATCGATGCTTTGTAAATTATGTATTGGACACCTAGATGTCTGAAGTGTGCATACCTCAGAAATAACTATTGTTGCATGTGTAGATCTCTTTAAGTTCCACTATTTTTAATCGACCGGTATAAGGCTTATGACCGGTATTATGCCAATGCATGTTACATTCTGTGAGAGCCTATGCTATCCTATGAGAGAAAAATGCCACAAATCTTCCAATAGGTTCCGGGTCAGGCTTGCAATCTGACTGGGGTAGAATTCCGTAATACCGTATTTTCTTGAATTCAATAAAGTACACAGTTTTTTAACTTTTCAAAATTGAAAAGGTTGTAAGTTATTGCCAAAGTAGGGGTGCATACTTTGTTTGAGGTTATTGCATCGATAAATGGTAAAAGAGCCAAAAATAAAGCAAGTTGGAGTACACTTCTACTAAGGAAAACATACACATTGTAGTTGTCTTGGTGTTGTCTTACCATGTCTAAACATGTCACCCAATCGTTATTGCTGAGATCTTTGTGAATTCCTGAAAAGCTTGTGGACTGTACAGTCTTTGAGTGTGGGAAAGTTGGTTGGCCAGCAAAGCCTATTTTCTGATGCAATGCTGATGCACTTTTGTTGCTCTATGACCCAAATAGCTAAGCATTGTTTCTTTTTAATGAATTTGTGCCATTGGAGATTTTTAATTTTATTGACAGGAAGTTCACCATACAGGCAGTTGAATGGGGACTTTGTTTTTATCAAGTAGTATTGTATGTAGTATTATTTACTCATATGTCTATGTAACAGGATATACATGTACATGTACAGGGCTCAAAATACCACCTGCATATGCGGGTTAGTGCAGGTAAAATTGGAGCTGTGCAGGTATTTCTGGTGTCTACCTGCACCTAACCTGCACTGGTCCCTGTACCGGGTTTAATACATAAATGTCCTATGATGTACTTGCATGTGGATTGTTATTAGCTGCATTGGCTGTTACCACCTATAAAGTATAAAAGAAAAAAATAGCAATGGTTCCTGAACAATTTTAGTATGATCCATACTTCCTAAATTCAGAGTAGTGCAGGTAAAAATTGTTTGGTGCAGGTAATTTTCAATGTTACATGCACCAGTGCAGGTATGCAGAAAAAAATATTTCGAGCTGTGCATGTAGTAACAGCTTTAGTGTACATTCACATTTTGTTTAAACCTTTCCTGTCTTGTCTTCCCAGCTGGACTGCTTACTACTGATCTGAGAAGAAAGGAGAGAAAGAAACCTGGGCAGAAGAGAGCCAGGAAGAAGTTCTCTTGGAGAAAGCGCTAGAGTCTGAGTCACTAAAGTTATCATCAAAAATATTTCAAAGAAGTTGAAATGATAATATCAGGAATGTGTCCCTTTTTCCATTTGGATTCATTACTGATATCTACGTACAGCAGCTAGTTTGAAAGTGTTTTATGACTAAATATGATTGTTGACAAACAATCAAGTGGTCTGAACGAGAATTTGCCAAAGTTTGTTACTTAGTATCTGCAGGAGGATGTCTGTAGACAGCATTTCTATTTTCACTGGTGTATGATTATTAAGGACAAACTACATAAAAACAGATACATTACTAGCAGTGTTAAGTACTACAAGTTTATTTCATCAAAGTACCCACACCAAGCCATTGGTTGCTTAATAAAGCAAGGTACACTTACATGGGATGATAATTGTACCTTGTAAAGTGAAAGTTGTAGTTGTGTGATCTGTCCATAAGTAGTCACTTCTGAAGCACAATACACATTTGGCCCATCACTCAAAAACTATCAAATACATCTTTAAGTTTGGCAGCAGCAAATTAGACAACTTTTGCTGCTGGTAACTGATATTGCGAGTCATTAGATCTCTTACCATTGTATCATTGCACATATTCACAGTATGGTTTGTCACCATACACCAACCTCTACTGTGTTCATCTGAAGCGTAACTTTTAGCACAAGTATTTACTCTTGTTATCTGACTTGTAGGTGCTCAGTTCTCAGACTTAACAAAATACTTGGATGGAGCAACTGCATTGGGGTCATTTGACGCAATTGACAGATTATGTTTGATTCATAACCCATATGTTCTGAGTTCAAATCCTTTGATGTTCCACCGATCTTGTGCCCTTGAAAAAGGCACTTTACACGACTTTCCTCACTTCACTCAGGTGAAAATGAGTACCTAGCTAGTTAGGGCCGTCCCTCGGATAGGATGTTAAATGGAGGTCCAGTGTTTGAGGAGAACCACACCTTGATAACATTTTACAAAACACTGCCCGTATCGAAGAGAGTAGGAGTCCTTCCCAGTGTGAATGGATCAAATGAATCTGTCCAGATATGCAGCTTGTACAGTTCACTACAAACCTAGTGTGTTATGCCATAAAGCAGTTTACCTTGTATGCAAAGCAAACAAAACACTCAGCTTAAATGGAGTAAATACATATTAAAATTTTATTCCCTGTCCTCTACTTTTATAATGACTGCAATATTTTCACCTGGAAATGTCTGAGAAGCAAGGAAGGAAATTGGTATGGCCTAGACTGGTACATGTGCTGTACGTGTAGAGATCTAGAGGTCGACTTTAGCCTCTAGGCAGTGATTAGTGGTATGACTAAGAGTGTTGCCTTAGTAACTCGATATAAGTAGCCAGTCAAAAGATTTTAATTGTGCCCCCAGTCATTATACAACCCAGCCCTAAGCTAGCCTGACTGGAGGAAGTGTGGGACATTCTTTTCCTCTATGTGAGGATGTTACTCTTATTTATGTGAGGATGTTTCTCTCCTCTATGTGAGGATGTTACTCTTATTTATGTGAGGATGTTTCTCTCCTCTATGTGAGGATGTTACTCTTATTTATGTGAGGATGTTGCTCTCCTCTATGTTCACATGTTGCTCTGCTCTATGTGAGGATGTTGCTCTCCTCTATGTGAGGATGTTGCTCTCCTCAGGCTCTGGTTGGTTGTCCTTCCCCACCGGGATGTCCTCCACAGGAATGTCCACCTGCTCCTGAGCCTCTTCTTTCTCCCCAGCCAACACCTGGGCAAAATCCATCTCATCAGGCATGGCGGTCTCCAGCATCGGGTCCGAGTGGTCCACCTGTACATGCAGGCCAACACAAATATACTGGTGAAATGAGCTATCAATTCAGCTACAGTATTTAAAAATCCATTACATTAGACACCTTGGGTCTATCATCCCTTCTAGACCTATTTGATTTGGCAATTGAAATGGCCCCTGCAGTCCCAAAGCAAACTACTAGAGGGCCCACACTTCCTGACCACAAGATATGAAATTGTGACCATAGCTCGTCCAGAAGACGATATCAAATCCTTACGTTCCGCTGCAGTACCTTAGAAAGCTGCTAGGAGGCCCAAAATTCCCTTTACGAACTCCCACCAACAGACTAAATGTTATCAAGATCTCCAACTTCTCGGGTTAGGCTACCAAAATATAAACTTCTTAGTAAAGATAAAAACAACTGTCCTCTATACTGAAGACACAATACAAATAACGTGCATCTACATTTTAGCAGGTACATGTATGTGCTTGAGGGACCCATCAGTACCATGTAGTCAGAGTCCTGTCTGTTGACCGTGGCGTGAGAGATGACGGGATGTCCCGTGATTTCCTCCTCACACTCCGGCTCCTCAGGCACAGCAGTCTCCACATCAGCCATCTGACAATAGAGAGAACAAGTGACCGTAGGTAACGCACTTTGTGACGTAATCATGGTTTGTCAGTTGTGTTGCTTTCAGTGGTGTGTGACATTGTGTTTATTATTTATCAACAATCGCACTGTTACATTCCTCTGATGAAATAACAACCTTTGGCCCGCGGCCATCAGATGTTGCCGTAAATTTACCATAGATTTGTGATAATTATGATACTCAAAGTAGAACAAAATTTGTCAGGAATACCAGAAACGGTTGGTTCACGATGTCAGCTGTTATCGTTACACCACACCATAGTTCAACGAACATCTGTTCAATCACATTCTGTAACTTCCGCCGCGTCAGTTATAACTGATGATATTGACAGCTCCAAACATCGAATACGACGAACAAAAATAACGAAACGAAACTTAAATGATCCAAATTACAGAGAATATAGCGGCGGTTTGGGAGATATTACGTGCGGACAACATGCAAAAGAAACGTTAAGACTTTATTTGACTGTCACACGACAAGTCACGTAAATATCCGATACAACTCGATCTATCCCAATATATAATATGCCGTAATACATGTATGGACAAATAAAGAAGGACATGAGACATGAAAAGTTTACATGACTGTGACATGACAATATTAACAAGCCGATAATATTGACAGTTCCAAGCATACAAACAAGAAACACAAAGCCAAAACGCATCAGTTCAACCAAAATACAAAAAAGGAACTTCTGCTGCAGTACCAAGGTCAACAAGGGGGCCCAAAATCGACCTTGACCACATACCAGATATAATCCATCGAGAGGTTCTTGACTCAGTATGCTGACTACAAAAATCCGGAAACACACACACACACACTCACATAGACACACCCAAAACAATTTCTCAATTTTTCATGGAGATAACAAGCTAAGAAAATTGAGTTTTCGTCTATCGTTTTCCCTTTATTACTTAAAGCATTGCAGTGAATATTTTTATCAGGTTGTAAATTCACAGCATAACAATTTTCACAACCATGAAGTTTGTTGTACAATCGACATTTCGGTGACCGTCCTCAGGGCAATTTTGACTGCCGTTTTCTACACCGCAGCTAGGTGTCGCTGTTAACGCTGCGGTCCACTGCCTATATCATCAGAAAACTTAATCTACATGTATTGCTTTACAAGCGCAGCCCATCTGTTATGATGGTACAATCAAGAGCCAAGCAGCTGGGTTGGTTACGTCAATGGCTACTCCATCGTAATATTCCTGAGTTGATCGGATTGAAGCATCCAAACGTCCCTCTCGCACTGGCACGTATTCCTGGCTTCTCGACAGCAGGTAGTGACTAACATTAACGATCAACATATCCGTGCCATGAACTGACTCTCCTTGGGTCAATGGGTGCAGAGTGAGAGAGCAACTACGCTGCCACCTCAGCATGGAAAACAGACTCGTGTCAACGTTTCCCTGCCCCAGACCCTGCTGGCATTGATCACTCGATCAGTCTGTGTTCAGTCAGCCTCCACAAATGTCTGAAAACTGTTGTGGCCTCACGCACCACGGGAGTGTTTCCGTTACGGGACGGCGGCAGGGCAGGCGTTCCTGCCGGCCTCAGATACATCAACGTCCGACACAGCTGCACATTCCCAGCCGTATACATCTGAGCTGGGCTCGATTGCCTGCCATTATTGGAGGTGACTTTGAGTGATATTGACCTCAACATAACAACTTGGGCTGGGCGACATGTACATGTACCACATCGCTGCACGTCTGCACTCCTGCCACGAGGAAGGGTGCCAAACGGTGTATACGGAAACAAAGACGCAGCAGAAATAACTTTTTAACTACAACTCAATATCCCACTTGTCCATTTTGGATGACATCCTCACGCGCATCACATTTCGGACGTTTCAAAAAAAGAAAAGTCTTCAACCATATTTCAAATAGTACAAAACAGCTGTAAATTAGCGCATATATGCCGTAGATTGCAACAAATATCAGAAACGTCATAGAATGCTTAAGTCAATTCTAAGGTCAAAGAAAAATTAAACGAGTTCAAGAATGACATCTACCAATACTTTCAAGTTAAGAAGATGTGAAAGAACAAAAATGAAGAATCTATCATTTGGTATATATACGCTGTGTGTTAGATCCTTTGTTCAACCTTCCTGACTACTTTAATTGTTTTTTATTTGTTTAATTTGCTTTCGGATAGAGGAGTACAATGTGGCACTGCACTCAATTCTAGTAACTTATTTCAACATTGCCACATAAGAGGTACAGACAGAAGGTAAATGTAGGATTTTACCTCCCCGACCGAAGTCAGGTACCCATTTTTACACCTGGGTAAAGCGAGGAAGGTCGTGTAAAGTGCCTTTCCTAAGTACACAACGTCGGGAGTTCCTCTGCCAGTTTCCCCACTCACAACGCCACGATTTCCACTTAGATTCACAATGAAGGCAATTTTTTCAGCCAAACTTTCTTTTATTCGCACGTTTGCATCAATTTTTGGGTTCCAGAGGATGATATCCGTATAATCACATCAACTTGGCCTAACTTACAAAAATTATCAGAAAATATACTTCTAATCTACCTGTCAGATGCCACGTATCCTCATGCTGTTGTTACGTCCATGAAATATTCATGCGGTTATGTTTTCACTATCGTTTGTGTTGTGTGGTGTGTGTGTGTGTGTGTGTGTGTGTGTCTTTCTGTGAACAAATTCACTCAAGAACTCAAGATGGGTTGATTTTTCTATTCACTTTCACAGACGTGATCATGACAGACGTAGTGGTGGCGCGGTTTGTCGAGAAATTGGTAGACCTTACGTTTAGCTTATTAAGCAGGTTGTATGTAATGTTACATGAAGAAAAATAGTGGGGGCACAAATTCAAGTAAATAATCACGAGTTAAACCGTTAACAATCTTGTAGAACAAGCAGAGACGATGGACATGTCTTCTATCAGATAAAGTTTCCCAATCCAGCTTGACAACATGACAAACACGACGCCCCCCTTATGGCACCTGTCACGACAATTGAGCAGTGATTCCTCACTTGTCGTGCCGTGCCAACTGACGTCAGCGTACTCGAGACATGGACGAATTTTTTATATGTATAACGTTTCAAGGACATTGCGGGGAGCCTGAATTTCAAACCACTGAACAGATCAATACTCTGAAACTTTGGAAACAATATGATTGATCATTATACGAACATTCCAATGCATACTTAAATTTAAAATCACTCCGACATCTTTATGTGTATTGGCAGATTGAATCACACAATTATCGAGATAAAGGGTGGGTGAACAATAGGATGTCTTCTGACAGAAATACATATTTCTTCAGATTTCTGTGGATTTAACTCCATGAGCCACTGACAGGCCCATGAGTGAATTTTGGACAGGTCAGAATTCAGGATGGCGGCAGAATCAAAAGGGTTCTTTACTATCTGACCTATTTCGAGAAGGGAACTATCGTCGGCAAAGAGGTAGGGTTGTGAAACGAGATATACATTTACAATATCATTGATATATGAACCATGTGGAACGCCTGCATTGGTAATGGCATTGAGCTAGGATGAAGATCGACCATCTATGAGAACACGTTGTGATCTTTTGCTAAGATAACTTGATATCCAATTGATAAGTGGCCATGGAGAGAGGCGTAAGAATGATTGATAGAAGAATGGGATACAAAATATTGGTTTAAGATTGCCTTCTCCAACGCAGAGTTTCCCTCCTTGAGAAAATATGCCACCATTTTCTGCTGGTAGTAGATGGGTCATTAAGAGAGTTAATGAGATGTTGATAGTAATTTGATTTACTTTGGGTTAGAGAGCCTGTTGCGTACCTTACGGTATACAGCCCTATTTGCATCTGTATCTAAGAGGCTTGCTTTGCGGTGTAGTTTGTCACGAGAGCGTTTAAGCTTTCGAATTTTAAAGGTGATCCAGGGTTTGTCTTTAGGTTTGAATCGAATCTTTTTATTAGAGACACACTGATGCTTCGCCTCTATAATAAGTTCAGATAATTTGAGTGCAGATGCGTCAAGTGGTGGAAGAAGATATATATAATTCTATTGGATTTGAAACTTGGCGTGTTGACGGGATATGACGAACAGTGGAAATGATTAGATTTTGGGCCTCTAACGGCTTCCCTTGGCACTGCAGTGGAACTTCCGCTTTTTATATCTTTTGTTCTGAACAAGCTGCTATGGTCAGGATTTTCAATCATTACATAGCTCTTGCGCCCGGGAAGATGTGACGTAAGTTTGGGCCCCCCTAGCGGCTACGTTTGGAATTGCAGGGGCATTTTTTTGCAACAAAGAAAAGTCCAAGGGGGATAACTCAAGATAGGGATAACGGATTTCATGATTTTCGATATGGAGGTAACTTGTTACTTGAGGAACTCACTGAGCTAGCTTGGGGCTTTCTTTGTCGACACTTCTTCATGGTAAAACTTCTTTCAAGAGAAAACATAAAAGCACATGAAATGTTTACCAAGCCGATTGGAAGGTCACAGAAGGACATAGTAGTGACGTCAACATTGGCATATTGCCGAGTTGTCTTCAGTTTGTTTTGAACACCCCTGGGTGAAATTCTCCCTAAAACAGTGAGGTTTGGAGGAAGTCGTGTATGTTTTGTACCCTCGTCATGTTGCTCTCTGGACTGGGGTAGTGACTACTAAGTTTGCAGCGAAGTCGCTAAACTAATGGTCACTGCAAAAAATAATAGTTCGTAAGACTCTCTACAGATCGAATGTTCTTCAAGTCTTTTTCACGTGACACTTAATGATTGAGAAGCTAAAAGCTTTAAGCGCGTACAGTAAAAAGAACTCAGTCGTTTCGCCCTCTCCTCTGTGCTACATTTGTATAGGGGCTGTCGACAATGCTAGGCGCGTCAACACCACAAACACACACGGTGTCGCACCAACCTCCTTGGTCACACTTACCTTCCTTCGCACACCTCCACACACGTTTGTATCCTGGGCCGAACAAAACTCACAGCAGCTTCTGAGCGTTGAGGAACGCTTATTAGATATTATATAGCGACGACTGTCCTTTTTTAGAAACTCACTAACCTTAACAATCACCTTTTGTAGACGAACGCTGCGCGTATATGGGTGCTGTGTAGGAAATGGTCGTCAGTTTCGACAGATATGTTTACATGTCTGGGGAGTAGAGGTTTAAAAACAAGTTAGTCACGTGGTTTGTGTCAGCGACCCGACAGTACTGCACAGTTTGCCCTTGTCTGACAAGGGCGGTCGAACCTGGGTGTAATTTTAAGAACGTTTACATTTGTTTGGTTATATGTCACCCAGGGTTTTGCCACAGGAAACTTGTTCTCAACTTAATTCTGTACCTCAGCTGTGACGTGCGTCTGTATGAACGGTATGAGCGTGTGTGTGTGTGTGTGTGTGTGTGTGTGTGTGTGTGTGTGTGTGTGTGTGTGTGTGTGTGTGTGTGTGTGTGTGTGTGTGTGTGTGTGTGTGTGTGTGTGTGTGTGTGTGTGTGTGCGTGGGCCTGTACGTGTGAGTTTCTGCAGTCAATAATATGCACAGTGCAGCTATGTTATATGCACAATGCAGCTGTCATACATTCTTAATGCTGCTCTCTGTGTGTTTATGGCAGGACGGGTCGCAAAGCAGTATGGATAAGGGGACGAAATCTCCCACAGCTGAATGCCTTTGTTTTGTGCCCTTAAGTATGTTATGTATGGTCATGATTTTTGGTTGGATCTTGTGGTTGGGAGGTTTGGGCGCTCTGGCAACTTGCTTTCGAACTGCAGGGGGCATTTCAGTTGTAGACTTTAAAGTAGGATAAGTCCAGAAGGTGTGCGTGCATTTTCTTGAAATTTTGACCTGAAGGTAACATCAATAATGCAAAGTAGGACTTGATTTGCATAATTAATCAGGAAAATTCATACCTCAATTGTGTCAAATGCCAGGAACTTCATACTCAGTACATATGTAACTTGGTTCAAGAACACTAATAGATCATGCAAATCCTGACTTAGAATTTTCCTAATCAATGGACAAATTGTTAGGTGGGGTCAAAATTATACTACATAATATCAAGAAATTCCAATTCAATAACAGACATGCATCGTCATTGCTACTATAGCTTACTTAGAAAAGAAAACACCAACTTTTGGGAAAGAAATTTAGTTTTTAAGTGTAAAGCGTGTTTTTTCGTCGTCCTGAAAAATTATGATAAGTGACGTTAGAACTAATTACCTTTGCCAGAACGGCTAAGGTTATGTTTTAGGCGTGTACGTCTGTCTGTCTGTGTGTGAACAGCATAACTCGAGAAGCCTTCGATGGATGCTGATGGTATTTGGTAGGTGGGTAGGGGTCGGAAAAACGAAGGCTAAGTTCCATAATGGATCCACTAGCAGCTTGCTAAGGTACTGTAGTGGAATCTCAATTTTTGATATCTCTAGTTCTGGACATGCTGTGGTCGTGATTTTTTAGTGGTAGATAAACCTCGGGGCAGAGAGTGAGTGCTGTGAGTTTGGGCCGCCTAGCAGCTTTTTTTGGAACTGCAGGCACCGGATTCCTTTCAAACTTTGGACGAGAATAACTCGAGAACGTATTGACGGATCATGATTTTTGGTATGTAGATATAATGAAGTGA
This sequence comes from Branchiostoma floridae, assembly GCF_000003815.2. Lineage (NCBI taxonomy): Eukaryota > Metazoa > Chordata > Leptocardii > Amphioxiformes > Branchiostomatidae > Branchiostoma > Branchiostoma floridae. Next base: position 148,590 of record NW_023365742.1, read on the forward strand.
TGACTAACATAATGCAATTCTAATTATGCAAATCAACAGCTAATTTGCATAATCAATGAGGAAAGTTTATAAATCCATTGCATTCTATGATAGGACTTTCAAACTTGTCACATATGTAGCTGGAAGGGAGAGGCATGTTAATAGATATCAATTATGTAAATGGCAACCTCATTTGCATAATTGAATAGAAAATATGAACGTGTTGACGGATCATCATGATTTTTTGTATGCAGATAGCCTAAGTGAAGACCCACATAATGAGATACTGATTTTACAAATCAAAAGCTGAATTATTGAGGAAAGTTAATAAATTCACTCCATTTCATGATAGAACTTGCAAACTTGTCACATATGTAGCTGAGAAAGAGAAATGTCGATAGATATCAATTATGCAAATGACGACCTCATTAATTATGCAAATGAGGTCGTCGTTTGCATAATTAATTAGAAAATATTAACATATTGACGGATCGTCATGATGTTTGGTATGTACATAGCCTAAGTGAAGACTTACATAATGAGATACTAATTATATAAACTAACAGCTACTTTGCGTAATTAATGAGAAAAAGTTCATAAATCCACTGCATTCCGTGATGGGACTTTCAATGTTATCACGTATGTAACTGAGAAAGAAGGCAGAGAATAAGAGGTGTATGTTTGGGTCCCATAGCGTCTTTTTTTGGAACTGCAGGAGCCGGTTTAGTTTCAGACGTTGAAAGAGAATAAGTCAAGAAGGGAATAAAGGATCATCATGATTTTTGGTTTGCTGATAGCTTAAGTGATACTTGATACAATTTGATATTAGTTTTGTAAATTGGGATCAAATTTGCATGATTAATGGCGAAATTTTATAAACAAACTCCAGGCATATGAAATAAAATGTAATGAGTAACACATTTATGTCTACAGACATCATTCTACATAACAACCTGGTTTATTTGGCAAAGGTATGTGTTCGTGGAACTCTAGTTATCTATGCTAAAACAAGTGAAAATATTTCAAATTGATAAAGAAACAATATATCAACATAATGTACAAAAAGAACCAAGAAATAAGATATCTGTGAAGAAAAGAGTCTAGAGTTACAGTATATATACAACTGTATGCGTCTATGTGGCAGACTATGACATATAGTTAAGGGTTAATAACCCGCGCTCGAGTTGTATACATGTATGGTACCGGTGTCATAACACCTGGTCCTTTGCTATAACCACTGAATAAAACCACCGAGTGAGTGAAGCGAACAAGGTTGTTTACCCAGGACCAGGCAGGTCATCAAAGTGACAGATCAATTTATAATACAAACATCCTTTATTCAGCACATTCAATAAATTTGAACAGTAAATTTGAACAACATATAACTTGTACGTAAAATGTCGTTCAGTTCCAAGGCTTGAAATAATGGCAAAGTTGAACCATTTTGTTACTTGAAGTTGAATGTAACAGTTGAAAGTGGACTTGACCCCCAAATAACTGTAACATGGTCTGCAGACGGTTGACCTATCATCTGCGGAGTGTTTTACTTGCAGTGGGGGTACAAAATTATGTGTTTAGCCGTTCCGTATGAAGTGGATAATTAGGTATATTCTATCCTTTCTTAAGAAATAACATGATTGTACATGTACTATCAGTATCATTGCAGTTTCAACACTATTGTTTAGAATCTGATAAGAGAAAAAGATTGTTAAGATAAGTGGAATGTGATAGATTTTCTAGAACAAAATGTGCATGAGTTCTCCTTTTAAGCATAAATTATGAACTATGTAGTGTAGATGATGTCTTTCATAAAATTTACTTGCTGTGGCCTTACTGTTGTTCACAGTTGCCCTTATAATGATAATAATGGCAACTGGTAAACTTGATTCACAACTACTATGCTGGGCGATATAAGACAGTTGTGTTTTGTTTGCATAGTCTTTTACATTTACTGTCACAAGTAAAAAAAGAATAACAAAACAGAAAGAAAGAAAATTATAAGTAAAACTGTATGTAGAAATAATATGACCCATACAACAAAGTTCCCCCAGCACATCTGTCCAGCCCAGGCATGCTCTCATCGTTTCCTTCTCTGTCTCCACTTGTACACAGATGGTGCATCAGGCGTTTCCATGGAGACCAGTTTCCTCGCTGACTTCCCTTTGTTCTGCAAAACAGAAACCACAGAGAGTTGAGCCATCTGTCTCTGTTAAAGGCCCTGTTCCAAAACCTACCCGAGAGGACAGAGGAAAACACGCTTCCACTTCTTTATCTTCTTAATTGAATTAAAGTCCCAGTCTGAATGATTGGCATGACAAGCTCTTGCATTTGACACAAATCTGAAAATTGCAGAAACAGCTGTATAAGATACAACAAAAAGTGCCTTTATCTAGAATAATTTGAGAAAACTGAAGTACTCTATAATCAAAAGACAATGTACAATGTAAACAGGTCAAGACTATGTCCTTACATAGCCGCAGAATTTCTAACCTACATCAGAGTACATGTAGTCTCCATATTCATGTACAAATTTAGAATAATTTTTTTACATGTTCCAAATCCAAGATTTCAAAATGGTATAGACAGGTAGAAAGATTGACACTCTCCTAAATCTATCCACTGAGTAGCCTTTTTCAAATTCAGCACTAATTTGCACACGCCTCTTATCTAAATCCACAGTCACATACATGTACACTGTACGGAGTACCTGCAATAGCACAACCTGTAAATAGAACGATGATCACAGCAAATCGCAGGTCATAGGTACTGACGACCATCCTGCGACGTTAACAACTTTTGCTGCATTGTACGATTTTTCACTTGTGTATCTTTTGAATAGCAACCTGAACACATTTGTTATTCTTTAACCAACCAATTGTGGACCTAGCTGTTGAATATCGGCCAAATGTCTTTGTTAGAAAAAAGATATCAAAAGCAACCATTACAGCATGACTCTTGCAAACAAAGGTTCAAATCAAGCAAGTGTACAGGATGGTTACTCTACTTAGGGACCGTACGATATTTATCGGGGGGGAGGGCTGGTGCATTGAAAGTTGGATCAAAAAATTTTTTGATGGCCCTCCCCCCCATCTCAAAAAAATCTAACGTGACCCTCCCCCTCCACCTCAAAAAAATCAACATGGCCCTCCCCCCGACAGGCATAATCAAACGGGTAGAAAAACAACCGATAAAATAATCTTATATAGACGTCAGGGCACAAGGGCACCAGTGTTCTCGCCAGGATTTTTTCACAGCGTTGGGGCAGGGGTCCGGGGGCATGCTCCCCCGGGAAAATTGGGATTTTCAAACCCTCTAAAACAGAATTTCCTGCAATTTGAGAGGAAAATTATGCCCTTGAGATTGGATGCCGGTTGCCTATTTTACTCCCGTTTTTCAGTAATCGACGTCCGCCCTCCCCCCAAAATATGTTATAACTATAAGCTCGGGGAATCAGCAGTCCGTGATCTGGCCCGGGTATTATTTGTCCAGTCATGTCTATATGAAAATTTTGATGCTTCCAAACAGGGCTCTAGCCAGTGAGTTCGTCAGCCCATGGAAAAATCCTGCCAATTTTTTTCCGACATTGAATAAAGAATGCCTACTTCGTGCGATCGATGTTGTGCCCTCCCGCATCAAATGCTAGTAGTTATTCCAGAGGATAAAATAACGGCGCCATCACACCTTGTGTTTTATTTTCTATTTTGCCCGATGATTTTACTAAAATTTATCATTTATCGAATCGGTCGGGTTTTACAAGGCCGCGCCATCATTTTCCACGAGCGTGCGTTTGTTTCGTGCGACCTCAGGTAACCCCGTTTTCGGCGTGAAATCTTTGGCTCACCGCTGGATTTCTTTTTACATAGAGACCAAGAACGTTATACATTATACGAAGGACGGTGATCTGCTGCGATCAGTGCCGGTGTAGCCTTGAAGGAGTAGCCAGAAAAGACGTCCCAACGTGCTGGGCGCTGCGATCGACAGTCCGTCTGGGGAGGGGGGCGTGCCGCGCCATGTGCCACAGACGACAATGCCAGTGCACAGCCGACTCGATCGACGCTTAAAAACAATATTGCGGCCCCTTTTCTGCCGCAAATTTTGTCCTTTTGAAACAAAAGAAATGTTGTAAATAAAAAATACAGTGTATAGTTTTGGATTCTTCACATATTTACCGCGCACCGCTTTTGTAACTTAAATATTTGGGGAAACTCAGCCGAGCCGAGTGCGTCGTTCCAGAAAAAAATAAGTCCGGAGACGGAATGACGTATGCCTGGCGGGAACGCTGGTCCAGGGCAGCGCCACTTTGGGGGACCTAGGGGGGCGAAGTCCCCCGGAAGCTCTTGCATTTTAGGCTATTCAGAAGGCTTATTTTATCAGTTTTAGGGCCATGTCAAGATATCAAAACAAAAAATAGTATAAACAATTCTTTCAAAAAAATTAACCTGGCCCTCCCCCCTATCTAAAAAAAAATTAACATGGCCCTCCCCCCACCTCAAAAAAAATTAACATGGCCCTCCCCCCCTAACGCACCAGCCCTCCCCCCCTGATAGATATCGTACAGTCCCTTAGCCAGTTCTTCAAGTCAGGCTATTCTGGGGATTATAATGTATTTTTTCTGGTGATAATTGGCATCAAGGAAAATGTCATCGGAAAAAAGTATCATAAGCCCTTGAATCCCGAACTCATAGCGCCTGCCTTTCTCTTCGACATGTCCCAATGGTTATCATCATTGTTATCTTTCTCTCTGGATCCTTGTCCTTTTCAAGCTTTTATGAATTTTTCCCATCATCAGTAGCAAAAAAAGGGCTGTAGTGAAGCCTAGCACGGGTGCAATGATTTTGAACATATTGGAAATCCATTTCATCTCCATTTTTCATCATAGGACGCTACCTGATGTCTGCTGCAGTTCCACACTAATGACCCCATGGTACAAT
>NW_023365743.1:0-2867 GCF_000003815.2 Branchiostoma floridae
GGTATGCACACTTCAGACATCTAGGTGTCCATTACATTATTTACAAAGCATCGATAACAATGCATTCGAAGACAACAAGGCCAATAGTTTTCAGTATCTTTTTCGGGGTAGGCAGATCGTCGTGGGACGAACACACTGTCACATTCATTGCCAAATTTATAGATCATAATTACACATGCTCACGGCACAAGACGAACATGATTTAACCCTATTCAGACCGGGGGGGGGGGGGGGCTTTTGAGGCCTGCGCCAACTTCCATGCCCTATAACGCCAGAACGGCTTACGCTAAAGCCACCAAATTTGGTGAGTTTTCCTAAAATATTGTTGGCAACAATTGTACGAAGTTTGACAAATTTTCCATTTTTTCGTGTTGCCATGGCAACCGTTTGCTGACAGGCAGTTTTGCCAAAAATCACTATTTTTGGTTCTAACAATGTATTTTTCACATTTATTTGCTATATTACTGCTATTTTGTTACATAAATAAAATGTTATATTATTAAGCATATCTTTCATAATTATATATGCATAAATTATGCTAATTTGATGACGTCATCAGCCCAAAATCCAAGATGGCGGACCGTATGGCCAGATCAAGAATAACAAGCTAATTATCCCTTAAAATTTGTAACTACCTGGTATTTTTTCATCAAAAACCATCTAAATGAATGAATTTAGTCTATTTCCATTGCCCTTTGTGATAATTTGTTGCAAAAAAAGTAGTTTTAAAAATTCATGGTAGTGGATATAATATGGCGGAGCCTAACTCGTATCTTAGATGTGCATGACGTCATTTTATGTTGTTACATTTTTGTAGTATAACTTGAAGTTGTCTGAGAATACCCTTTTTTCAAGGGTCCGGCCAATATAATCAAATTGATGACGTCATAATTACGTCATTTTACGTCAACGTAACGTCAAACGTCAAATAATCGTCAGATATTATGTCGATATCACGTCCTGAAAATTTGGTGGCCTTACGACACGTCGTTCAAGAGTTAGAGGAGTTAGAAGTGGAGGGCCTCAAAAGCCCCCCCCCCCCCCGGTCCAGGGATGACCAAAAAAGCCCGGTCTGAATAGGGTTAACAACAATCTTGAATTTCTGTTGGTGACCTACAACTCATGTAAAAGTGTGAAGAACCGTTGCATAATAGCCCGGATCTACGACTGAATGGGCAAAATTGAACATACGCAGCCATTTTCCCGCCATTTTTATATCTACGCTAGCAGTGAAGTGTTACGTCATAGCGGTTGTGAGGGACAGAAGTTAAATGAAAATTCTTGAAAGTATACGTCCGTTTTCTCATGACATTTTGTATGCTCATGCAGGTTTATGTTTTATGCATTTACTGACAGAAAAGGAAGGAACATCAGAGGATGTATAAATGTACATAGCGGCAGTTAATTGTGCCGTGTTTCTTCCTACCGGTATTTTTTACCCCCTCCCAACCACCCGCCCGTTCGCCGTGTAATTCCGCGGCGTGTTACAATTACAATATTACGCTTTTAGCAGGACAAGAGTGGCAGAAAAGTTACACAGAAGAAGTGGCAAGGGTAACCTATAACAGCAACATGTAACTGGAGAAACTGATGCGTTGACAATTTGTCAAATCAGTATGGCTAGAGAAATCGTCGTAAACGTACCGGTATTATGATAATAGATGTTATACATTATAAACCCAATCTTTCCTCACGTTTGTACGCAGGCTACGCAGGAGATGTGCGCCTTTGCCCTTCAAGCTACAAACTGTAACGTCGAGAAGTCGAAATTTTGTAAAACTACAGCTGCGCACGCGCCAGGACTATTCCCAGCCATATGTTAGAGCGCATGCGCTTCGGCGCCGAAAGAAAAACAACTGGGACATCAAGAAGACCGCGCGGTTGCTTCTAGGAGAAGAAGGGGACAAGCACTATGTCGGGAAACTCCAGTAGGACGTTTGCTGTCCGTTGGAACTGTCAATAATTTCTGCATTTCAATCATTATTGTGACAAAATATGGCTTCCTGACTCTACTTTAATACTATTACTATTGTGGACGCGTGATCGTTTCAAAAAGTCGTTGGAGAAAACTAAATAGCATTTCATTTCAAATGTGTGATGAATCGTGCATTCCAATGAAAAGTTCTGGGTTTGGGGGTTTAAAGTATTACTGATCTATAAATGATAATGTAATCTATAAAAATAACAGATTAATGTTATTTTACGATTAAAGCAAGGTTTACATGTGCGCCAATGGTTAAGGAAAGGGGGTCACCGATGGATCGCTGAGCTGAATGTAAGCTATATTTCACCTGTTTCATATTGGAACCGGTGGTCCCGTGATCATCACGTGGCTATCACGTGGTTTTCAGGTGATTGTAATAATAGGGGTGTACGGTTAGAGAATAGGTTAATGTGTGCTAAGGGAATGTATATATTGTTGGCTTGTACATATGAAGGATATTTGTGTATTGAGTGCATATGAAACGTTTGAGAGAAAAGTATATTTTAAGAGATAGGAGATGCAGAAATTGCGAAATTGTGCCTTACGTATGCAAAATATAAGACAGCTTTCGAAATGTATCTTGCCGAAGAGCTTGATTTCATAAAAAGTTTTTTTTCTATGCGTATTTAGGTCGATGTGTTACATCAAGTGCTGTATTTTTCCTTTTGGTATTTTGCTAACGAAGAAAAGAAGTTGACTTCACTTAATAAAAGTCACTCTATTTTTTTGTGTTGACAATTTCTTTACATACGCAGTAAAACTACAAGGCTACATCAAGACACCTGTAATATTTGCGTGGTGTGCGGTGTTACTGTTAGAGCCTTCGGCTAAACTCCAAGCAGATCCTACGGTAGCATAAGACAGTATCAAAGCTGCCAGAGGA
>NW_023365743.1:4187-89222 GCF_000003815.2 Branchiostoma floridae
GTAAACCGCCCTTGTCCAAGATCGATACAAAGTAGGCAAAACACACTTCTAAGCCGGCTTCACTCCTCTGGCAGCTTTTGATACTGTCTTATGCTACCATAGGATCTGCTTGGAGATTACCTTCGGCTAGGAATTTAGAGGTCCCGAATGCGTGTCCCTTATGTTGTGCCCTTGGGAAAGGCACCTAGCTGTAAAAATGTGTACCTGACTTCGATCGGGGAGGTAAAAGAAAAGACCTTCTGTCTGTTACTAACTTGAGTACAGTGCCACTAAACGACTGAAGTTGCGGCATATTAGCGGTATCGCTGCGGCCAAGCGATATGACAGCGGGCTCAACGAATTTAATCGATAAAAACAATTTTTTTTTACTTTGTGTGCTTTCTTGTCTTTTTATTTCATACTTGTGCTTTTTGCATGATATTCCCATTATAAAGTCTGGGGAAGCACATATCCAATTTAGAGTGTGCCGCAGTCCAGTACGCTTTTTAATGTGCAGAAATTCTACAAGAAATACAACAAAAAACATGACGAAGGAAGAAATTAAAACTGAGATGGTCTTAGTGTGAACGCTTAGACAAAACTGAAGTTAAACTGTTGACATAACTGGTCCACTATAAACAAATCTTGCTTACGTCCTCGTCCTGTGTTATGGACGAGAGGAGGGGGACAGGCAGCTGTAGAAGAACTGAGTCTGTTCAGATTTTTCACTGTCATGGTACCCACAGAATTATTCCTCAAAAGGTTGGCACGTTGAAAATTGTTTTTAAACTAGAAAGGCAAACCTTACCTTGCGTTTGTCATACGTTACGTATAAGCCGCATCGCAGACCGATACGTCGGCTTCTATCGTGTATTGTATCTTCGCTACATGTACGCTATGTTTACGCCTCTCAAAGCTCGTACAGCGTATCGCCGCGTATAGACCGCAAACATAGACCACTCGTTTGTGTCTCAGCTGACGTCTTAGGTCTGAACCACTCCGAATCTATAACGTATGAGCTGCATAATAATGTATGTACGATAGTTTTGTGCTTGTCAGGCGTATTTCAGGAAACATGATAACCACGATGTCATTAGTGGCAACATTTCCATACACATAATGCCATGACGAGACTCGGGTGCCTTCAGGATGTTAGATAAATGCACATTTTCTAGGCCAATCTGTTTAATCCAGCCGAAAGAAGCTTCTGGAACAAGAGGTAATTGCGGTACTATTTAAGAATAATTGGCGTTTCTTTCCATTAGTAAACATTCAAATAGATGCTTTGCAGAATATACTTTTCACTTATAACAATAATGTTGACTATTTCTGAGTCTTTTTCTTTGTTCAAAGAAATAACAATCATGTAGAATACACTATATCAGAGCCAAAAGATTTACGGAGCATTATTTTTTTTCATTAGTATAATGCAAAAAAGAAAGCGGGTTCTGACTCTTAAAGACATTATTCATCTTGGAACTATTTTGTCTCCATCGGCGTGTATTTTATTACTACCTACCTACCTAGTCTACTACTAGCTATGCATTTAACAACAAAACTGTGCTGTAAACATCACGATACAGTAGCGATAAATTTGATATGGAATAATAATATGTTGTACTATCCATGTTGTCATCACTGTTTTGATGTATAAAATCGGTACAAAAAGATTTGATTATTTTGTATGTGTGTGTTTGTGCGTGTGTGTGGTGGAGTAGATCGTTAGCAAAGTATTTAAAAAACTGAAAATGAGACACGCACAAACTCACACATACATCATTTCACATATACTGGACGACACTTTTTGTCATATTTGAAACATTTCGCAATGTTTTGAATAAATAATGAATATATGCAGATAAAATAAATCTAAAAATTTACCATGCAAACAAATACATATACGTATATCATTATCGTAGTATGGTAAGCCAGAAACAATTTGTAACACTATGGGTCTAGATGTATATCTAAATTCCTGTCTCATGCGAACACATGCAGACATTCCGTTTCACTGACAAACAAAAAAGCACGAACTTGAATCAAACTGCAACCGTTTATAAGCTTTATTAGAGCAAGCAGAAAAACAATAACAAAATATTCAGCTTCCTTAACATCGCCAGTCTCAATGACAGACAGCAGATATAGCAGTGTTGTTAACTGCTTGAGTGTTAAAAAACTTGATACTAATAACAGTTTTCATTGTTTTCCTTCTGGAGATGGGAATGGATGAAATGTAATTCATACCGGATAATGTGTCGTTAGCATACATTTTTGTATCTCAAGGTCTTAACATGTCACAAGCTCTTAATCATCCATATTAACCATCTCATCATAACATGATGGTAAAGATCTGCTGATGTCATTTATGTACAGATGAAAGTTTTGCCACTTACAAGGGAACGCAATACAGTTGTTTTTAAGTGTGACCTGCATTCACATAAGTTGCACTGGGTCTTCCATATACGTGTTAACTCTGAGACCAGGGTATAGGTTTCCCTTTGCCCTCTAGAGGGAACATTTTTTTCAGTTCTTATTTTCGTGTCAGGCTTTCAACTGTATAGACTGGGGTAGAACTTTTGCTTAACGTTTCCTATGGTTAATATGTATCTGCAAAATTGGGACTCAATAATATAGATACAGCACCTATATTCGTAGATGGTGTCACATGTATGCTGTGGTGGACTAACAGTCTGTTTTCTAAGATAGAGGTGGCATCGGTTTCAACATGAGGTAGTTGTATCAACATCATTGGCAATAAAAAGCTATACCTATTGGCACAGCTTCTACTTCTATGACAGATTCACAATTTCTGAAGACTTAATGTCTTTAAAACATTTAAAAGAACTCAAAATTTGAACGCTTTTCACTTTTTTAACAATTAAACTTGGTATGATATCTGTCATAAAAAGGAAATTTTGTGCCTATATGAAAACAATGTTAATAAAAAGTAATAACATGGGCAAAATTAAAAGGCACAGCGTCTACTTCTATGACAAAGTCACCATTCCTTAATTGTTGTCTTACATAATTTCAGAAAAAAACTGATCGTTTCCGATTTTTACCAAGTAAACTTGGTTGACATTTGCCATCAAAAGGACATTGTGTGCCTGGATTTTAATAAATGGTAAAAAAAAGCTATGAAATATGCCTCAGCACTCTGCCTACTTCTATGACAGAACCACAATTCGTAAGACTTGTCTCATACCTGAAGTCCAGGAAAACTCGCAACCTGATTGTTTCTATTTTTTCACCAAGTACTGTTGGTATGGTCTCTGTCATCAAAAGAACTTTGTGTGCTTGTATCTGAATAAATGGTGACCAAAACAATAAAATATGCTGGTACAGCGTCTACCTCTATGACAAGATTAACCTTTCCCAAACTTACTGTCTTCTTAAAATCTAGGACTACTCACACTCTGGATGTTTTCAATTTATCTGTCTATAGAGGGACATTGTGTACCTGTATCTAAATAAGTAATTGCAAAATTCAAAAGCAAAAAAAAATGTAAAAAAGTGACTGAAGTCTGTGGCTACATGTGAGCAAGAATCATTTTCAAATGCCTTGAGCAATTTCAAGATGAAAAAGGGAAGCAATTCGTGATAAAGAGCTTCTTGTAATCGCATGACTTTAGTAAAATCATCTTTTGTAATTTGATAGTTCTTAGAGTTACCTAAACACACTGTCAATGGTGTGAAACGGGTATTATGATATGAGTTAAAACCGGCAGTAGAAGAAAAACTCATCGGTCTTGATGCGCTGCTTATTGATCATTAAAAAGTATCAACATATTTCAAACAAATAAGGTAACTCAGAGACAGGTTGCTGAGTGAGCCTTTATGAGTTGGAATAATCTTTAAAATTTCACATAATCATATTTATATGTTCATAGCATCACTCTATATCCACATAAGAACAAAGAGGAAGAGAGAGAGAGACATATATATATATATAGAGAGAGAGGAAGAGCCAGAGAGAAGGAGAGAGATAGAGAGAGACAGAGAGGGGGGGGGGATAGAAAGCAAGCTTGTACCAAACAAAAAGTAGTTGCCACAACTCGAACAGTCACAGTGATATCCAGTCTTCCATCATCAGTTAGCGGAGGAAATTCGCCGTCAGGTTCCCATTTAGCAGATGGTCCGTTTGGTGCCGGCTACCCTCACCGCACTCGAGATTATCGTCCACCTAGGGTACAACATAAAAAAGCAAACATTTTAAAAGATACACTAAATTTCTTCATGTATAAAGAGTATACTGTATGAAAGTGGTGTTAAATGCACATTTAACTTAATAGAAAAAAATGATGATGCTAAATGTTGAATGGTATCTGTGCCAAATGCCATGGTAATTTCACAGCAATAGTGCCTTTCCATGCTGTCACAAATTAGATATTAATCATGTGAAGCCTTGAAGACTTTTTAGTGATGTCACTGTAATCGCATCATCAAATATCATCGAATAGCAAAGAATTTCAAAGATATGCAAATATTGAATGGAGTATACTGTATGAAAGGGGTGTTAAATGTAGCCCTAAAAGTGCCCTGTGGAACTTTTTGGTTACAAAGTTAAGAAATATTCTCGAAAAACAAATATTCATGTAAATGACATATAACGTTACAACCATATTTATATCAATATCTCGTATTTCGAGTGTCTGTCAATTGTGCCAAAACAGGATATACAAGGTCCACTGTATTAGAAAAACCATCACAAGGTTTTTTTCTTGGTTACACAAAATACCATCGGACAATTATGATAAGAAAGAAATGATAAGTAAAACTTGAGTACCATAAATATTTTATTTATCTTATTTTAAGCCGGGAATAAAGTCGTAAATCAGCACCTCTCCTTGCGTAAAGTTGCCTAGACTTACCCCCAACAAAGATATAATTTCAATATGATAATAAGTTGCTTTAATATTGTAATGACCCAGTGCAGCATTGGCCCTTGTTAATATGCAGGAGTTTGACTAATAATTTCCGGTCGTACCCCTCCTTCTGTCACGCCTCTGTTTTGAATTTGAATCGCGCGCTAATTTCTTCCTGGTGAGATAATTGGTGCACCCCGGGGCTGCAATGGGAACCGTCTATTTTAAAGAAAACTACAAAATCAACAGAACTTTTCCTTCTAACAAAAAGAAAATTCCTCTACCAGTACCATCATATGGCGGTGTTTCTTTCATGGATATTAACAATTGAACACATACTATTGATATGGTGTGCAATAGTTTTACTATTGATTTGGCGTGCAATAGTTTAAATGGTATATTCTACAAGAAGAGGTTTGAGTCCCGAGATGTAAGTGTAGTCCTGATTTTTAATGGCTTCGCCGTTAATCCGGGGCAGTAAAACTTTTTGCCTAACTTTTATATGCTTCGTAGGGCGGGGTACTGAAACAGATTTTGAAAGGCCTCGCCCTGGTGCGTTTTGTGGCAGAGGTTAGTGAAGATAGTCGGTAAAATCCCAGCTACTACTATTAAGGACGTGCTACTATACCTCCGTGACCCAAACTCTGCTTGGAGAATATGTGAGAGCAAGGAGGTTCAAACCCTTCTTGGTGAGAGGATCGAGCCGGTAAAAATCCAGACTACTACAGTGACTATTAGTATATATTTTCGCGTCTCTAACTGTGCTTGGAGAATATAAGTGATATATACACCTGTTCCCACCCGCTAAAATATAATCTAAGATTATTTCTACAACATACTTTCCTTAGAATTTAGGTTTAAACATTTTTTTTCAATTTTTTCGTGGAGCTAGGCAACTGGTTGATGACTGGCATTTTGGAGAAACGTTCGGGTTTTACCATGTATTTCTAAAGGTGTTTTTTGGTACAATACTGCCAATTTCTTACAAAAATAAAGTCTTATGTAACTAGACTGGCAACACTTTCGTAAAAATGCAGCATATCTTTAACCATGCTAGACAGAAACATGTGGAGACGCTGGTGTCAGCTCTCTGAGGATGAACTGAACTGAACATCTCCGCGGCCTTTTGTCAAGCTACTCACACACAATGGTATACTGTTAGGAGCGCCCTATAGTAGTATTGTGTACCTATGCTGAAATTTAGGTTCAGGTCCGGACTCGACTCCAAAAATTCAGGTCCGGTAGTCTCCAAATTTTCCACCTACTAAAGCAGTAGCAATGGGACTCTCACTCAGAAACTCTAGCTTAATCAGTATACCGAAAGCCCGTACTGTAGTACTTAAAAATTCCTTCCGGGTGATCGCACCAATATTTTGTGCTGAACAGGCTAAGCTGAATAGGGCAAACACACTACTTGAGGTACAGACACTGATGGGCGTATTGACACTGCTGGGGATACAGACACTACTTAGGGCATTGGCACTACTGGGGGTACGAATACTACTTGGGGTATTGACACTACGGGGGGACAGACACTACAGGGGGTATAGACACTAATAGGGGTATGAACATTAATGGCCACTACAGGGGATACGGCTACCTACACTCTCTCATAACAAATCGGTTATACAATGAAGTTAAGTTTGTATATTTTTAATAAAAAGGTGTAATCAATACTGACATGTCTTAGTCTGATTCTTCACCCATCAAAACATGGGGACTAAAGCGAAATTATTTTGTTATCTATTTTGTAGTTACTAAGATATTGAAATCACGATTTTGCGCAATGACCGCCTCATCAATTTGCATATTACATGCCTATTCAGCACAAAATATCGGAGTGATCTTTACTGAGATTACTGAATCTGATTCTATAACCCCTTAAACATGGGAATAGACACCAAGGTTATTTTGTTACCATGTGTAGTAACAAAAGATAGTGACGAAAACAATATTTTCCGTAATGGCCGCTTTAATTTGTATATTGTTTGCCTATTCAGCACAGAACGTTAGTGTGATCTTTACCTGAAAATATAGGTATTGTTACCAAAATTCTTTTGTTATGATTTGTAGTTACTGAGATATTGACAAAAACATGATTTAAGTACCTTATCATCGTACTTTATGGAACTATTCTAAAATGGACCTAGATAAGCTCACGACATTCTGTTCTTTAGCTGAATAAAATTGTATATATATTCTTACATTAGTTGACGCATCTGCACTCAAATTATCTGATCTTATTATAAGCCATTGTTACCCCACATTCTGTCGGAACTTTCACATCAGTACTTCTCCTGAAGACAAAAAATCTAATGTCATTTACAAACTGAAATGCAATGACCCGAATTGTTTAGAGACTAACATTGGTGAAACAAGTCAACCCCTGAAGGAAAGGTACAAGCAGCATTGTAGGGGGAGTACTAGCAGGTTTTCATCGGCCATTTGGCATCATCTAAACATTCACAACGATCATTCATTCTCTTTAGATAATACAGACATTTTAGACACAGAATCTCGCTGGTTTGAGAGGGGGGTTAGGGAGTCCATTTATGAGCGGATTCATCGTCCTTCGCTTAACCGTAGGGGTGGGTTGAGAACTGAGCTTTCTTGTGCTTGGGATAGTTCACTGAAGTGATTGATGGTTTTATGTATACATTTTTTAAAATATCTTATTTCTTGTTAGTTTAGTTTTACCTTGCTTGAATGTATTATAGAACCTTGTCAGTTACCTTTTTGTTTATTAGAACTTTGTTTAGAACACTTCAATAGTTACCTGTGTTGTTTATTTTAGAACACCTTAGCCGTTACCATTTTTGTTTAAATAGAACATAAGAATTATTCTTTGTTCCGAGAAATTGTTTGTCTTCATTTTCATTTCACTGAGGAAGGAAGATGGATGTCTTCTGAAACGTCTGAATAAAATATTGATATTATCCAGAAGAAGAGTTTGAACCTTCATCTATTGATCATATCCTAGTTGTCTAACCTTCACAAACCTCTCCTGAAGACGTTCTTCAGTTTGTTCAAAACCTTGACACCGGAAAGGCCCATGGTTACGATAACATTGACAACTATTTCATGAAAATGATCACCCTATTGAAAGCGGATAAGATATCCTATGTATTTAATTTATTACTTACCCACGGCTCATTCCCAAAAATATGGAAATTTGCCAATATCATATCAATCTACAAAAAGAGCGATCCACAAGAGAAAAGCAACTACCAACCGATATCTCTTCTCCCCGCCCTGTCGAAGGTACTAAAAATGTTTATAAACATGTGTAAAATCATCTCATAAGCTGTAGCCTCCTGTATCGTTTCCCATCAGGATTTATAAAGGGTGACTCTACAGTTTATCCACTTTACACAAACTATTTTATCCAGACTGAGATTTTTTGGCATTCCCTGGAATGGGGGTTGGGTTCATTCGACCATCCCTTCGTAATTTCAAAACGGCTTACTGTACGGTCACCACATTTGCTGGAAGTGATATGCTTATCAAGTTTTATCATTCCTAAAATTTTCATATCATTATGATGTAATATGACGTAATTATGGCGTCATTAATTGATTTTTTCGGCTGAAATGAGGAATTCCCATAATGTCTAAATACTTCACACAAAATGTTAACAAGAAATGTTTCTTATCAATATCTAAGTGTTATAACACTTCTGTTGTCAAAAGCCGACGCAACGACGTAAAAAAAAAATGACGTCATAAAATGACGTCTTGTGTAGTTTGGCTATCCGCCATGTTGGATTATCCCCTTAAATTTCTCATGATACATATTTCTCAACATTTAACACTAAAATCCCATGGAAACGGATTGAAAATGTTCACATGATTTTTTCTGTACGAAAATACCAATTAGTGATGAAATCCGAGTGAAAATTAGCTGGTTATACTTTTTCAACATGATATTGTCGGCCATCTTGGATTTGACCAATTGCGTCATCATATAAGCATAATTTATGAATATTTAATTTTATTTTAGCCGAATATTTCATATCACACTTAGATATGTTATATATTAAAGATCTAACAAAAGAAGTGTAGTTTGGCAAGAGAATCTTAAAATCCTATTGTTTAAACCCAAATTAGTAATTTTTGTAAAATATGCCATTCAGAAATCCGTTACCATGGCAACACGAGAAATTATAGACTTACTATATTTTTGTAAATTGTTGCCAATAATATTCTAGGAAAAGTTAACAAATTTGGTTGTTCTAGCACAAGCCGTTAAGGAGCTGTACGACGCCAAAGTTAGCTCAGACACTTTTACCCCCCCCCCCCAGTCTGGATACAAGATACAAGATGACTTTATTTGATATCGCAGTGTTGTTACTGAATTTAAAACAAATTTACAATGTTTAAAAACCTCTGATTTGACAGGCGCAAATCACATGTGACTTAGCGATACTAACAACAATGCTTTACGTTTGCACTTAAAATGATTGATTGATCGTTGATGATTGATGATGATAAGGGCAGACGATCAATAAAATAACTAACACATTGACATGAAGAATGGAGCCGATTAAAGTCTATTCTTATTCATCAGTCAGGTCAGGTACGGTATGGTAGAGTTCAGGTACCGGTTCGTTTTTGCTCTAGGACAGTTCAGTTTGTGACTGTTGCGAGTTGCTCTGCCAGTGATGTGACCTCAAAGGGGTGGTAGCCAGTCTCTAAAGTCAGAGTCCATGAGCGAACTGGCAAACTTAAGACACAATTGTTCCCGTGTCGTGGCAAGTGAGCACAGTCCAAGCTGCTCCAGCGCATGTGAATACCCGGGGTAGTCTCTGCCCATGATGGTGCGGCACGCCCTTTTCTGTAGCTGCACAAGTTGCTCAGACTGGTGCTTGGTCAGGCCAAGATGCCAGACAGGAACGGCATACTCTAATATTGGCCTGATGTAGCCAATATAGATCGCAGCTAGGTCACACTGAGGCAGGTTGAACTTCTTCATTCGTTTCAGATGGTAAAGTTTTCTTCTTACTTTCGCTGCCATGTTGCCATATACGATATTAAAACAGTTTTCTCGATTTTTCACGTGCCTTCGACAGGGCGTGTAATACTGGATTCATTTCGAGGGAGCATCAATTGAAACTGAAAAGATCAACGCTTTTTGGAAACTTACATGATTGCTATAAGCATTCCAAGACATATTTGAACTTAAAATCACTCCGATATGTTTGTGTATATTAACAGATTGGATCACACCATTATCGAGATAAAGGGGTGGGTGAACAATAGGATGTCTTCTGACAGAAATAAACGTTTCTTCAGTTTTTATGTGGGTTTTAAGTGAATTTTAGACAGGTCAGATTTTAGGATGTCTGCAGAATCATGAGGGTTCTTGACTATATCGATAAGAGAACTGTAGTCAGCAAAGAGGTAGGGTTGCGAAACGAGATCATTTACAATATTATTGATATATATGTGAGAAATAATAATAATGGGCCTAATATAGAGCCATGTTGAACACCTGCATTGGTATTGAGCCAGGATGAATACTGACCATCTAGGACATCACGTTGAGTTGAGATCTTTTGCTAAGATAATAGTGCGCTGAATTACATATTTAGGAATTTAAAATATACACACAGGTACATTAAAACTTAATATAGTAATAAAAAGCATAGTAATAAGGCTAACATAAACACCGTAAGACAATACAGATGAGCTATTACTGCAGAGCAATAACTGAAATAGCTATTACTGCAGAGTAGTAGTTGACAATGGTGATGGTACATTTCAACTTGTGATCAACTCAGATGTTTGTTAAGAAACATAAACTTTGTACATTCAAATTGTAAGTGACTTTAAAGTGCCAGAGTTCGAGCCCAATTAAACACTCTCAGTACCAGATATCACCGCTTACCTCGAGGTATGTCCAGAAATGGGTAAAATGGGTAACTACTAGTAGAGACAGTGATCGGGGAACTTCGGAAGTTGCGAGTGACGTCATCTAACTTCTTGCATATGATCGTGGCAGGGGTACGAAGTGCAAAGCTATCTTAGCCATATGTTACTTGAACTAAGTTCTTACAGATGGGCAATGTAGGTGTACGATGTACGAAGTTAACAAATCTAACTTCGTACAGAGGGGCAGGTGTGGAGTACGATGTACGAAGTTAACAAGGGGAACTTCGTACAAAGGGGCAGGGTTGATGTAAGAAGTACGAAGTTAACAAAGCTAACTTCGCACAGAGGGCCAGGCTTTGTGTACAATGTACGAAGTACAAAATTAACAAATCTAACTTCGTATAGAGGGGCAGGGTTGATGTTCGATGTACGAAGTTAACAAGGGTTAACTTCGTACAAGGAGGTTATCCTTGTCGGATCAAGGAGATTATCCTTGGTCAGATCATATGGTTATATGGTTTTGGCCTCCGTGAACAATTTTATTTCATCAACACAAAGTTCCTGGCTTCCAAGTGAAGTTATTTTTCGTGACGGAATTACAGCAGGACCTTCTCGTGCCTTCAGATTGTACCTTTGCCATCGGACAGTTTTTCAGCAATATGAACTCCTACCAAGCGAACCTGGCGCTTGGAACTTCGTAGAATCAACTCTACTTAATTTTTCTGTTCACAGATCCTGCTAAGAGTCTCTGTTTTGTAGAATACGGACAAGAATTTGGTTTTACTGTACACGGACCCCATTCTCCGGCGCCCTGTAGGAAAGAAGGTCACCGGCGAGATCCTTTGCAGTCGGACGGAAGCAGGCCACCAGCGGAGATACCCCGTGCTGTTCGAACCCAGGCGTCGTCTTTATTCTTGAGTTGAGTCTTATATTCAAAATTTGATTCTTCACCTTTATTTATACCTGCGCTGATTATATTGCGCCTCATGGACCACTTTGTGATCCTTTGTATTATCTTATTATTTTACGCCACTTTGTGTTCCTTTGTATTATCTTATTATTATTTTACGCTTATTATTTTATGCCTCATTTTGTGCTGTATACCTTCTAGCTCTAAACCTCCACTAGAGCACACTATTTTTCAAATACCTTTTGTCTCCTCCGGGATTGGGTACCGGATAAAATTTATTCACAGATTCTAGTAGTTCTTAGTTTTTTGCCATAAAAGGCCACAAATTCGTCAGTGTGGAAACCCGCTGGCCAGGTTCCAAAGGAATCAATTACAGGCCATGACCTCATGTAAATGACAGTGTCAGTGACACTTCTTTGTGACACCGAATTCACTTTGTTTCAAACGGTTTGTTCAATCAGACAAATTTAATCAGACACTGTCAAATTGTCTCTTTGCTATGCGCTGACAGCCCCTAAGTAGGCCGAAATATTATAAGAATCAAAAGAAGCCAATTAGCAATTAAAAGAAGCTAACTTCGTACGTGTTGGTGTACCAAGTACCAAGTTAACAAAGCTAACTTCGTACGGGTTGGTGTACGAAGTACGACGTTAAAAAATCTAACCTCGTACAGAGGGGCAGGGTTGATGTACGTAGTACGAAATTAGCATATCTAACTTCGTACAAAGGGGCAGGTTTGGTGTACGATGTACGAAATCTAACATCGTACAGAAGGGCAAGGTTTATTGCATCATTTCCGTGTCAAAATATCGTATCTAAAAACGTACCTTAAAATAGCGTGACTACGTCTACGATATACGTAATTTTCGGTTAAAACGATATCGTTTTACGTATACGATATCGCCATCTAACAAAAATATCGATATACTACATTATACTTAGCAAAACACACTTTGCCATGGCATAGTTATAAGACTTACCTTAAACTATCGTTATTAGGTATACGATATCGCATTTCAGACGATGTTGATACGGTATCGTTCTGGCATGTACATTTAGTGTATTAATCTTTTCTTATGACAAAGCGATATTTTGTATGTTCCAGCAATGTACCTGTGTTTCTGTAGTCGACACAGCGCGCGCAGCTGCAGTGGTTCCAAGTGTTGCCGCACCAGTTTGACGGGGAGCAGCATGGGTGAATCCCGTCAGGGTCACATTCAGCAGGGTTCCCGTCTGCAGCAGGGTAGCCCTGCCCGCAACGCCCATCATCACGCCACTTCTTAGAAACTATGAGGAAAAAAATGCAGTATTAAAGTAATGATTAGTCATATATGAACACGAAAAAGACAACCATGGCTAGATACCTTTTGCTGGCAGCCCTAAGTAGGTGGTCCCACTGCTTTTTGCACGGCACATATGGGCCGAAATATTTTAAGAATTAAAAGAAGCTAATTGGCAATTGAAATAAGCTAACTTCGTACGTGTTGGTGTACGAAGCACGAAGTTAACTTCGTACAGAGGGGCAGGGTTGGTGTATGATGTACGATGTACGAAGTTTACAAATCTAACTTCGTACAGAGGGGCAGGGTTGATGTACGAAGTACGAAATAAGCATATCTAACTTCGTACAAAGGGACGGGTTTGGTGTACGATGTACGAAATCTAACATCGTACAGAAGGGCAAGGTTTATTGCATCATTTCCGTTTCAAAATATCGTATCTAAAAACGTACCTTAAAATAGCGTGACTACGTCTACGATATACGTAATTTTCGGTTAAAACGATATCGTTTTATGTATACGATATCGCCATCTAACAAAAATATGGATATTCTACATTATACTTAGCAAAACACACTTTGCCATGGCATAGTTATAAGACTTACCTTAAACTATCGTTATCAGGTATACGATATCGCATTTCAGACGATGTTGATACGGTATCGTTCTGGCATGTACATTTAGTGTATTAATCTTTTCTTATGACAAAGCAATCTTTTGTATGTTCCAGTAATGTACCTGTGTTTCTGTAGTCGACACAGCCCGCGCAGCTGCAGTGGTTCCAAGTGTTGCCGCACCAGTTTGACGGGGTGGGGGAGCAGCATGGGTGATTCCCGTCAGGGTCACATTCAGCAGGGTTCCCGTCTGCAGCAGGGTAGCCCTGCCCGCAACGCCCGTCATCACGCCACTTCTTAAAATTAGGAACTATCAGAAAAAAATGCGGTAAGTAACGATTTGTCATATATGAACACGCAGAAGACAACCATGGCTAGATACCTTTTGCTGTTAGACCCTTTATTATTTTGCTTTGGTTCTCAATTTAGTTCATTCTTTGTTCATCGTTCTCCACAGCAATTGATTTATTTGTACCCTGACATATGTCAAGGTGTTGTGAAATTTGATAACTTTGTCAAGAAACTAATATTTTAGGCGTTTTGTCTGTGTATACCTATCGCAACATCGTGCACGTTGGTAGGCTTGTTTATAATTATGGTAGGCATCTTAATGCGATATTTTGACACGGAAATTGTAAAAATCTCAATTAAGGGCCATTAAGAATCGTTCATAAGGCCCCTATTGTCCTACCGTTTTTTTCGTGCTATAATTCAAGCGTTTTAGTTGCATGTATGTTTTGTTTCTTTTATTTCAGTAACCTTTTTAATACAAATTTTTGACACGGAAATGATGCCATATAAGTTATTTTAACGTACGTTTTGTGATACGATGTTCAGATAAAGAATGTACCTGCCAGAACGATACCATATAAATAATATATCGTCTGGATTGCGATATCGTATACTCGATGGCGGTCATTTAATGTTCTTCTTATAAAAGTTAGCAAAGTGAAGTTTGTTGGGTATAATGGGCCCATGATGGAGTTTCCGATATTTCTTTTGTTTAGTCATGTTTATATCCGTGTATATATATATATGTATCAAGTGGTGGCGTTACTATTTGTTGTTGTCTTGAGTGCGTTACCACTACTTCTGTCTTTCCTGTCAACGTGAATTAAACAAAAAAGATTTTTGGTAATTACCACATTAATTTGCATATTGTGCGGATTGCCCAAGGATGACAGAGTGTTGTCATCCAGATTCCTATAGAGCCCACGTCATAGGTATAGAAACAGTAAGAAAAACGGACCGTATTGAAAGTTTATCAAAAACTGGGGTATGGCAACCGGCGCATCAACTAACCCACCAAAAACTGTGGAAATGAAGTTGCCGAAATGGAATTCACAATGTCCCAAACAATATTTTCTACACATGAAAGGCACATATTCTGCAGTACTTTAAGTTAGAGGGACAGAACTGCCACTGAAGATCCCGGAACATCCAAAATAGCTGCCGTATTTGGAATGAAGCAAATTTAACTAGAGATAAGTATGTGTTCACACCTACACACAGGTTCAGTTTGAAGTGTAAGTAATGCCAGGTAAAACTGTAGCTAGGTAATGTCAAAGGCAGGTGTGAACACGTACAGCCCTTGTAGGTAGATGGGTGCGGCAAGGAGATGGGGCAGTTAAAATGGCCTGTCCCAACCTGAACACTCAATACTGCAAGAAAAATTGACTTTTAAAAGTAACGGACTTTCCTCATCTAAATAGACCTCCAGCAATAAAAAATGAACTTACCCTACCTGAAAAAAATGAACTTGCCACCTGAACACCCCCAATGTAGCAAGTTATGAGTAGAGTAACAAATGTTACCCTGTTGAGTCACACACCCCTCATTTCAACCCCAGCTGTGGTCTGTTATTACCTTTGTCAAAATGGCTAAGGTTATACTTTCGTCGTGTGCGTGTGGTTGTCCTGCTTTCCGTGAACAGTGTAACTCGAGAATACTTCAATGAACGCTGATGATATTTGGTGGGTGGGTAGGTAGGGGTCGGGAAAACGAAGGGCGAGTTCGAACATGGCCCCCCTAGTGGCTTGCTAAGGCACTGCATTGGAACTTCCATGTTTGATATCTCGCATTCTGGATATGCTGCGGTCGCAATTTTTGAGCGATCGGAGAAGAAAGAGATTGCTGTGAGTCCCCTAGCGGCATTTTAGAACTGCAGGCGCTGGCTTCCTTTCAAACTTCGGACGACAATAACTGGAGAAAGTGTAGACGTATCGTCATAATGTTTGGCATGCAGATAGAGTGAGTGATATGGGAGACTAATTATGCAAATCGACAGCTAGTTTGCATAAATAACGAGGAAAGTGTTTAAGTCCACCTCAGTCCATGATAGGACTTTCAAACTTGTCACATATATAGCTGGGAAGGAGAGAGATGTCGATAGATATAAATTATGCGAATAGTGACCTTATTTGCATAATTAATTGGAAAATATTTACGTGTTGACGGATCGTCATGATATTTGTTATGTAGATAGCCTAGGTGAAGACGTGCACAATGAGATACTAATCTTGCAAATTTACAGCTAATTTTCATAATTAATGAGGGAAGTTTACAAATCTGCTGCATTCCATGATAGGACTTGCAAACATATATGTAGCTGAGAAAGAGTGAAATGTCAATAGATATTAATTATGCATATGACGACCTCATTTGCATAGTTAATGAGAAAGTAGAATAATTCCATAGTGGTGAATGATGGGACTTTCATACTTACAACGTTATGAAGCTTAGTGAAGGTGAACATCATTTGACATAAATCATGCAAATTAGTTTATCATTACATAATTATTCATAAAACACTAAAATGGCTACAATAAGACCTATGATGTATATATTCAGACTTTTTTCATAGACCGTCTACAGAGAATGGTAAGTTAAGAATTAAAAAAAAATTAAGAAGGGATAATTCAGTGGAAATTATTTAATGTTGCTAGATAAATATGAGGTAAGATCGGCAATGTGCAAACTTAGAATTAGCGCCCCCCCCTCCTTGCATTTGAGAAAGGGCGGTACAAAAATTGTACCTGTCTGCGAAAGAATCTGTAACTATTGTATTTCTAAACCGGTGGAAGACGAAATACATTTTATTTCAAACTGCCTCTCTTATAACCAGAAAAGTAAAGAGCAATTCGAAGAGGCCTGCAAAACCCACAAAAAGCTCTAAACATTTACTGACGGAAACAAAACTATAACCCTGTTAACATCACATAACCTACTTATTATAGAAAAAAGTGGGTCACTTCGTCTTCCACTGCTTCCAGAATTAAGTCAAACCCAATATCCTTAGATTGTGGCTCTCAGCAGTATCATTACAGAAAAGCCATTTGTCTCTACTTGTCATCATTGTCATCTATACCAAAGTCTTTTTTTCTGTATGTTTAGTATATATTCTGTATGTTCCATGTTGCAATTACCCCTCAGGCAAGAACGTGCAGACTTTCTTTATTTAAATTATTACAAGAATAGAACACTCCAGTGACACCAAAACATCCACTCTACCCTTCAACTCCCCCACCAAAACACCCCCCACGTGTACACTATTTCACATGCACTAGATCTCTGGCGGTTTCTAGCGAGGACCAATCAGATGGCTGCTAGCAGGTCACTGACCGCAGTCGACAATCAGCCAATCGCAACCCTTGTATCCCCCTAGTTTCATGTAAATGTCCTTAACTCAACCCAAGCGCATTTGAGTTGCTATTTTGAGTTTCTTCCGTATGTCTAGATCGATCAGCGTGAAAATACTTAACTTTGAAAGTTTGATGATCAAAACGCCTCGAGACTGTAGAAATGAAGTTTTACACTTTCAATGGTGCTGCGCTCGCGCTAATGGAGCGGTCGCTACGGGAAGGAACGGATCCCGACGAAAGTGAGATTTGTCGAGTTGATCCAACATTTCCCAACAAGAGCAAGCTCTCCAGGACGGGCCGTGTACAAAAATGGAGGGAAATCAAATCTAAACTGGTCCTGGGTGAGGATTTTGTTGCGCATTGTGACGCCCCAAATCTAGGACTACCAGCGAGAGAAGACATCGAACGCATTTTCCAGGACAGTCACCTAACAACGCATCCCGAGTCTTTGATTCACCGGTCATGGCGGGAGACATGGAAATCGGTAAGCAAAAATAACTTATTTGTCAACGATCCTGTAAAAAATCATAACTAGTCTTTATACAAAAATCTTTGCTAAGCGCCAATAACACCTTTGTAATTGTCACTGTCCAAACACAAACTATAAACGTTACATTTTTAAGTTACATATAATTTGTATTCGGCAGTCCCAAAATAGTGTCGTGTGCTAAATAGCGTCCCGGCCGAAGACCTTGATACAATGTACTCAGTTTAGAACTGAGTGACTCATGTTGCATATACACAGTTGCACAGAAATATGTTTTGCATCATATGCTTCGTTATGTCAAGGAGGTTCTATCTTCGAAAATAATATCCGTTCTGTTACATAATATATAATACAGTCTGAGCGTAAATCACGCACCATATAATCGGTCATTCTGCTTCATTTTGTTTACTTCATTTGTTAATCTTCTTGTAATTATGCAAAAGTAGCTGACAACACACTTGAAACTTTGACAAAGACGTTCACATGTTTGAAAGGTTGCTTCTATGTGATGCAAAACCACTTCCAGAATTTGAATACGTCCGTCACCTAGCTATGTAAACACGATAATTTATTCATAGTTAAAACAATAATGGTAACAAAGCTACTTTAGTGGTAATACAACTTAGTGCTAATGTTTCTTTTAGTAACTGAATGGATAACGTGACCTCTGAATTCAACAACCAAAATCCACCTCGGATTGTAAGTTTTATAAACGTTTAGTTGACGACTTCTGACGTAACATTCAACATTGTTTCAGATATCGTCGGTGTATCAAACAAATGTCAAGAAGTTCGGGATCACAAGAGAGTGCTTCAAACAGCACCTGGACACTTGTTCTTGCAATGTCGGCGTTGTGTTAGAAGAACCACAAACATCCCAGACAACCACAGTCGGTAACGACGATATTGCGAACGTTTGTGAAAGCGAAGATGATGAGTTTGTGGGGTTTCAAGACGAGAGCGACAGTGACAGTGAGGACTCGGAAGATGAAATCTACGACCTTTTCCAAGAGATGAACATTTCTGCGGGAGATCCTAATGCAGGATCCACACAAGACCCCGCACAGTCAGTCGCCATGACTACCAGAACAGCATCATCTCCCGGGACGCCTTAGAAGAACACCTTGAAAACCTATCGGACACATACAATGTACATCTGAGGATAATGCAGGCGAAAAAGACTACTGTCAGCATGAAAATTCGCGACAACGAAGAGGTCCGTCTACTTGGCAGCATGAAGACGTATGCGTGCCACAGGGCTGGCGTCCCGAGACGAAAACGACTGAGCAAACGGCGGAGGAAGAAGAGCCATGCAGTCGGATGCTCCTTCCGTGTGAAGGTTTTCAGCCCGGACGAAGAGAGCCAACCACTACAAGTTCGCCTCTACCCACACCACTGTAACCACACCCCTGGTTCAGAGGAGGACAGTTGTTACCTACCGGTACATCAAACTGTGAAACAGGTGGCCACTGACTGTCTTGGCGTAGGTATGACTGTACAACAAACCTCCAACATGCTACAATCCATGCAACAGTCTGGAACAATTGAAAACATAAACAAAGGCCGCTGGAGGACAACTCTGACAAGAAAAGAACTGTCCCAGCTTCAATATGAGATGCGCTGCAGTAAGAGGGTCCACCAGGATGACTGGATCGGTACCTACGCCAAGGCACAGCGTCTCCGAGACCAGGGCGTGTGTATTTTTTTCCAAGAGTACGACGCTGACAATGAAGATCCCGACAAGAGACCGTTTGTCCTGGTTCTCCAGACAGAATGGCAGCGTCAAATGGCGGAACGCTTCAGCCCAAATAGCGTCTGGACAGTAGACTCCACCTTCGGCCTGAACTCTTACGGCTTACCTGTCTACAGCGCAGTGGTGCCAAATCAAAACCGCCAGGGACTGCCAATCTTCTACCTCATAACGTCAAATGACAAGAAGACCAACCACGAAGAGACAGGGGTCCGACTTGGGTTCCAAGCTCTCCTGCTTGACGACACGACCGAACGCCATCATTATTGACAAGTCCCTTACAGAGAAAAGGGCAATTGAGCGTGCGGTAGAGAACGACACTCTGTCCTGGGAAGACGGCACCCAGACCAAATGCCGTCTTCTCTTGTGCTGGTTCCACGTCAAAAAGGCATGGACAGAGAACTTGCTACCAAAGTTAGAAGGAGAAATGGCAGCAGAGGTCTACGAGAAACTGTGCGGGCTTATGCTGCAACCATCATGGCAGAGCTTTGATGAAAAGATGGAGCAGTTTTACTCCGAGTATGAGGACGTCCAACAAGTCACAAAGTACCTGCGTGGGTGGGACTGCGACGAATGGCGTAATATGTGGGTCCGTGCTGGTCGCATGTCCCCCACGGAGACACAGACACAACCAACCTTGTAGAGCGGCACTGGGAATTGATCAAGTACACAACACTCAATGGGAGAGCCAACCACCGTTTGGATGTCCTGATGGACGCTCTGGTTGGAAATCCGGACGATGGCACTTTCCACGGGGGGCAAAGTGCAGTTGGATTCTACATGGAGAAGCAGAAGGAGGTTGACCTCGGGCTCCATACCACACGGGCGACACTAGCAGAGAGGAACAGACAGAGCATGGCAGAGATGTACATACAAGCATACAGTAAGGACAGCTCTGTTCTCCGGCTACAAAGCGAGGCACTGCTTTTGTTAAAAATTAAAAGCAGTAGCAGAAAGGGGGTACGGTACAATGTCTGCTTAACCACCATGATCTGTGACTGCAGCGACAACTTTCACAATGACATCATCTGCAAACACATCGGCGCATGTCGACTGTATGTACAGAAGTTCAAGCCCCACCTGCTAGCAAACATAGCTCCCCCGATGCTAGAAACCCAACTATGCTCGCAGCTTCAAACAATGAGTCTATTAACGAACGTGCGGACGAGATGACAGACCCACAAGTCCCTGAAAGTTCGGACTCTAGTCACTCTCACAACGACCTAGACGATGCTCGTATACAGGTGGAAGCAGCCTTGCGCGATGTGCAGTGGGAGGGCATGTCCAGTTACCAGGCAAAGCAGACTGCAATCTTAATGAAAAACTTCGTCAAAGAGTTGAAGACAGTAAAGTCAGTGCAAAAGCCACACACCCGCGACGAGAGAGTCGCACAGGCCAGGCTTGTCCGCACAATACAGCAGGCGAACACCGCGGCGCGTCGTCCCTCCAGTTGCACCCAGAACACCGACAACACCACATCAGCTAACAGAAACAACAACAAGCAACCAGGCCAACAAACAAAACACCGAAAAAAAATCAAATAGACTCACAAACGCATTGTCTTGCCAGGAGCACACCACAGCAAATTCAAACGCGCCCGGTGCGACAATTGTCGAACGTCAAACTATGTTTGCGTCACTGGAAAAGCTACAGAAGCCTCCACGACGTGTAAAAATTGTGACGAGGAAGTGACTTGGGTTAGCCCTAAGACTGGACACAAATAAACGATTAATGTGCCTTTATTAAATTGAGTAGAATTAAAAGTACAGTAGAACTTTCTCTTCCGCCAGAAGTCACAGATACTATTGTGATGAGCCGGCTGTGTTATAAAGAGATCGCAGATGAATTAGTATTAGCATTTGTACTGTTATGATCAAAAGTGTATTCATATTTCCTTAGAGGTTGTCTACTTGTCTATGTTGAAGCAATAGATGTACTGATTAGGCAATCACGCTCATCATATTGCATGCTATCATGCATGCATTTTGCAATGAATAATGTTTGTAAAGTTTTGGGATAATGTGACATTATCCATCGTTGTTATTTTGTAAAACATAAAATAAAAACATCACGTAGTTCTACTGTACTTCTACAAGTCACAACTTGAATCTTGTAACCGTAGTAAGTAAAAAGACGTCTTCTCTGATGACCCGTGCGCAACTGCTGTAGTAAATTGTCAAATATAACGTTATGTACTCAAGTTGTATTGTTTGTTTTTCAGTCCTTCATTCTATTCTATATTACCAGCATTGAAAGGGACCAGCTCACAAAATACATGCTGTAAACTAAAGGAAGCCCTACAAAGGTTTCCTTTGTAATGTATTGACGGTATTTAACAGCCAGTAATCGATGGACAATAGGTGTGAAATATTCCTCCCTGCCCCTCGCGTGCCACCAGTTTAGTGTTAATTAGTTACTCTGCATTTGAAAGAGCGGACTTCATGGGCGTTGCCCTTTTAAAAAGGGTTTCTTATTAGCATCAATGTCTTTTAAAACTTTCGTTGTCAATAGCCCCCTTTAATAGACTGGGAATTAAACAATACAAAACATGACCTCTAAAATTATTTCTTTTGCATCTTTCATGTTAAAATTAGGACATACATATAGTCTGTTTTAGCAGCTATACCTACCCTGCTGATAATTGATTTAGCCCGCTGTATATGCCCCGTAGAACTTGCCCCTAGCCCTCCCTCAAGTTAGAAAAAGATTTCAAACTTACTACGTTGGCAGTAGGATGAACCTGGTGTACTAGTTTGTCCAGCTGGACACTTCTGGCAGGACGCCGCTCCACGAGTGCTGCTGAACTCTCCTGCTGGACACGGCCTGCACGCTGTTCTGCCATTGTTACTGTATTTTCCCGCTGGGCAGTCTAAACATGCAGTGGATCCCCCGCCTGTATTGTACTTCCCTGCCGGACACTTCTGGCAAGACGCTGCTCCCGGAGTGCCGCTAAACTCTCCTGCTGCACACGGCTCGCACGTTGTCCTTTCGTCGTTACTGTACGTTCCTGCAGGACAGACTGAACATCGGGTCGAACCCACACCTGTGCTGTGCATCCCAGATAGACAGACTAAACACTCTGTAGACCCCCTACCCGTGCTGTACTTCCCTGCCGGGCACTTCATACAGGAGTCCGCTCCAGGAGTGCTGCTGAACTCCCCTGCTGGACATGGCTCGCAGGCTGTCCTGGCATCGTTACTGTACTTTCCAGCTGGACAGGTGCCCTCTTGCTCGTCCCCCAGCTTACACTCGTGGCCAGGTTGACATTGATGGCAGGTAAAAGAGCCGTCTTCTCCTGTGAAAATAGTATAAAACAAGACGTATGCTTATATGTTTATTTGCCAGATTTTATTGCCTATTGATGAATTCAACCAAAGGTGTACTTTTAGTACTGACCCGACTGCACGTTGCTTAACTTAAAGATCAAGACATCGCGTGTACCAACGCGCCAAGACCGTAGCCTTACACGTGAGCATCATGATGAAAAAGAGAGCCCCATTATCATGATATTTCAAAGAAAGATTGTCTAGTAGTAGAAGTAGCAGTAGTAGTGGTAATAATATTATTATTAGTAGTAGTAGAAGTAGTAGTAGTGACATACGGTGTTATACAGCACGGTTGAGTTATACCGGCACTTATAACGGGATGGCATACCCTTTTTTAGGCTGAATGCAAGACTGAAATGTGCCAAGTCTCCCGTCCTGGTGGATGATGTAAATCACTATACTGTATGACTGATACGAGACGGAGAATCGGCAGGCCTTCATCCGGGTGATTTAAATTGAAACACCAACTCCGGCCAGTTTTAGTTTGCTCCATTGCACACGGGCATACCCTTCTTTTCTTAATCCTATCCAGACAAGGCTTTTTTGGGACTCCTGGGACCAGGGGGGGGCTCTTTTACCCATTCTTCTTAATTTCAAAACAGCTTGGGTTACGATCACCAAATCTAGAGGGGATGATGTACTAGTAAAGTTTCATATTTTCTGTAATTTTGGTATCGTTATGACGTAAGATGACGTAATTCTGACGTCATAATGTCATATTTTAGGCTAAAATCGTCAAAATATGAAATTTTCGCTATACTTAAATGTATTGAACAAAATGATGACTATAAAGCTTATCTTATTGGTGTCTAAGTCTGCAAAGTCTTTTGTTGCCAATGACACTTACTTAGAATTTTTCCAAAAACTGCATCTGACCTTGCTGTACGTGCTAAATTAAAGAGGTATTCTATCCAACTGGAGGCATCTCTAATCGCCATCAAATATCTCATTAGAATTCAACA
Organism: Branchiostoma floridae; assembly: GCF_000003815.2. Lineage (NCBI taxonomy): Eukaryota > Metazoa > Chordata > Leptocardii > Amphioxiformes > Branchiostomatidae > Branchiostoma > Branchiostoma floridae. The sequence goes on from NW_023365743.1 coordinate 27,871, forward strand.
TAACGTGCCAGCTGAGAGTCTGCAGTCAGACGCTCTTTTATATTTATGTCAGGTAAATCAGGATTTATCAGGTATGTACTACAGTACAAAAAACTTTTTTTCTTATTTTTCTTGTTTTCTTGTTTTTTTTCTTATGGAGAGAAAGAGTTTCTTGTATAAAGAAAGGTCAAGAAAAATATTTAAAAAAACTCCCGTAAAACCTTTGTATGTTAATTCCTAAACGAAAATTTTCATTCTTGTTTTTTTCTAAACTGAAGAAAATATTTCTAGTATAATGCTCACTGACAAGAATGTTCATGAAATTAAAGTAGAACTCTCTTTTCCAGTCTTTACACAAGATTTGCTACTTGTTTGATCAAATGGAAGATATTGCAGAATCTACCCTACATATTATTATTCTTGTCATGTACAAGTCTTTTCTTAAAAAATTGTGTTCAGTAGAAAAAATTCTTGAACTTTCTTGTTGTCTTTATGCAGAATGTCTAAGAAACAAAATTCTTCCTTTTCTTTCTATTATTTAAGAAGATACAATAATTTTAGATACTGTTAAGACGAAAAGAAAAGCAGTTGCAAAACAAGCTATAACTAGCATTAAGTTTCCAAATGTCATTGTTTTCCTTATCCATTAAGTTTAAGAAATATGTTTATTGTTTTCCTTGGCAATGTTTAAGAAGATATAAGAATGTTTGTGAACTTACTTTACTGAATACTTATAATAAAACAAGAAAGACAGAAACAAGCTATCAAATATTTTCAAATGTTCTCATGTTCCTTATCAAGAAATTCTAAGACATTTGATTCTTGTGTTTCTTATTAATACTTATATTAATGATAAAAATAAACAATTTCTCCTTGTATTCTTAGCTAAAACTCAGAGCACCAATATATGAAAAATAATTTGACCCAGCATGACTCTCTCTTATTTTCACAACACGAGAGTTTAAGAAAGATAATTTTTTTTTCTGGAACTAAAAGTTAGCTGTACCAAGGATCATGGGAAATTACTCCCGTCATCCTTTGCTGTTTCATTTTAATATTTACCGGTAATCTAAGTTGCAAGCTGCTGCTCTCTAGCTGTAATATTTTGCTTGATGGCCAGAAGATCTTCCAATAACAAATATGATGTGTTTAGTGAAGACAATTTTCTGCATCATGAGGGACCTTGTGAACAATGTGGCCAGCCTACCTGCTTTTTTAAAGTTCCAAAATGCTAACGAAGCCAAGGCCAGAAAATTATTTTCTAGTCCTGGGAATTCGTAGTGAATTCTAGAAAATCTCACTGCATTCCAGATATTCTTTTGGCCACATCCTGGCAGGATTCGAAATGGCCAAAAATTTGCGGTGTGGGTTCTCCATCGAATGAGTTAAGCCTATCCAGACGGCTTTTTTGGCATTCCCTGGTCTGGGGGAGGGGGCTCATTCGACCCCCCCCCCTTCGTATTTTCAAAACGGCTTACCGTACGATCACTAAATTTGGAGGTGGTCATAAGCTCGTCAGTTTTTATAATTGCTGAAATTTTTATATCATTATGACGTAATTTGACGTAATAATGACGTCATTAATTGAATATTTTGGCTAAAATGGGGACTTATAATACCTAAATATATCACACAAAAAGGTACCAATAAAGGTTTATTATCAATATTTAGGTGTTTTAAGACTTCTGTTGTCAAAAGCAGACGCAACGACGTCAAAGTGACGTTATAAATTGACGTATCTGTAGTTTAACTAACCGACATTTTTTCAACATATAACGCTAAAACACCATGAAAATGGATTGAAGACGTTCACATGAATGTTTTCTGTAAGAAAATACAAAGTAGTGATGGAATCCGAGTGAAAATAACCTTTTCATCATGATATTGTCGGCCTTCTTGGATTTGGACCAATTTCGTAATCTCATTAGCATAATTTATGAATATTTAATTATAAATGTTTAACTAAGATGTGTTAGATATTAAAGATATATGAAAAGGAGTTTAGTTTAGCAAGAAAATATTAATATCCCATTGCTTAAACCAAAATTTGTGATTTTTTTACAATTTTCCTTTCAGAAACCCGTTGTCATGGCAACACGAAAAATTATAAACTTATTCTATTTTTTTGTAAATTGTTGCCAACAATATTCTAGGAAAAGTCACTAAGTTTGGCAGTTATAGCACAAGCCGTCCGGGAGCTATAAGACATAGATTAATGAAGCTATACATATATACAAATCACAAAAAGAGTCACCATAAAAACTGTATTTGCACAAAACGTTATGGGGTCAGTTTTGACCCCATACGGTAATCTACGTCACAAAAAAGGTACTGTGGTTTGAGGGTTAAGCAAGTTTAGAATAATGTTGGAATGCCGTAGAATGTGATCATAATGCAGTTAAAATAGTTAAATACACTTAGAATACATTTTGAATGCCGTTCGATATTGAGAATTTCTAGAATACACTACGAATTACTTGGAGTAGAAAATGATTTTTATTCTGACGGCATTCCGGCTCATTTTTGCTCTCGTGTGACTGGAGTGATTAAGGACAGGTATGATTTATCGGTGTCGGTTGGACAGAATTAAAACGTATTGTCAGAAAACGCAGTGCTTTACAAATCTTTAAATCACAGTTTTGCAATATAATTTTAACGAGAATGCTAGCTGCATGCTGATAGTCACAGATACTGTGTACCGGCTGTAACTGGTATAGTGTATTCCGCGGAAATAAATCCAAGGGATGTACCGTGTAGCAGAAGAATACAGGAAGTTGAATGAGGGTATTCTTTGAACGGTATTTTACAGCTCAATCGTGCCACGGCGCCAGAGTTACATGTTATGGCGTGAAAACGTCAGTCAACGCTTAGAAGATATCAAAGCTCATTATTTGTTCACGCAAAGTGAAGCTAAAGCAATCTCGGGTCTGACGTAACAACAATTGACTCCAAACCCGCTGGTTCTAATTCCATCCCCTACAGAAAAGGAGACTTATGCGTCAAACTTTCAGATACTTGTGTAGTATCCTGTTCTTCCTCTCTGACGAGACAACGTAAGCTTCTAGATTCAAACAACAGGATCAAAATTTGACTTCTGATCATGTAGACTTATCTTCAACTGCACCATCCCTGAATTGATGTTGTTCGGAACGCCAGGCCGTTTACAATTTACCCGGTTACCGTCAAGTTGAGTTAACTTGCGCATCTTAATAGCTGTATATCTAATAACTTTCATTACCAAACCTAACTGAGACCTATACAAGAATTTTATTCCATTTGTATAGACAAGACATACCCCTGACAGCCTTTTGTCCAGGACTGCAACCTTCCACACAACGTCCATTATCTTGATATTTGCACGTTTCACAGTCTGCTGAAGTGGGTCCTGAGCAAACCCTTTTTCCATTCTTACTGACGTCGGTACAAAAGCTGCTGCATTCTGTAAAGATAGAAAATTCGTGGTCAAGAAAAGAATGCAGTTTAATGACTACGACCTTTAATTTACAAATTTTGTTCATACGACCTAATCTTCAAATTTTGGTTGATACAACTATCATGGCATACGAGATGTACAACGTTCAGAATGAAGTTCTGTATGTTAAGGTAGATGCACCAGTACAGCCTGTACCGTAAATGCACTTACTTTTGCAGACTCTGTTTTCATTGAAGTGAGTCAGGGGACATTCTGTCATACAGTCCACAACACCATTAGGGCGTGTTTCTTCCATCCTTTTGATGCCTGCGAAAAAAACAAAGCCCTTTCTTGTAATTGTTTGACATATTTGACGTTAATAAGAAATTAGGCCTCTTTCTATATTTCCTATACTTTGCTAAATAGTTAGCTACCACATTTATTAAGAACATTGACTGCCAAAACAGCAACGAGTTTGCCTACAAGTTGGAAAATCCTAATTATAATAGTATTTTCACTCACATGTACAGCTTTTTTTAACATTAACAGGTTCCATATGCTGAGGACACTGCGCGACACACTGAAAGGCGTCGATTGGGCCCTCATTGTAGGGGTAAGGCACCTTCAGATGTTTACAGGCGATGCAGTCCATTGGAGAGTTCGATCCACTAGTACGGCAACCTGTGTACAAGATTTATACGCATCTATGTTTCAATATGAACATATACTACGATATCTAGAGACTGATAATCAACTCATTAGTTACGTGTGGGTTATTTTGTTATGACATCCAAGGTTAGCTTTAGAATCTTCAAGAATTCATTCATATTACTATCAGTTAGACAACAGAATTTGTTCGGTATGAAATAAGACTGTATTGTTGAACTAACAAAGCTCACCTTCACACTCTGGGTGGCATTTCTGTTGACAGACCCCGTCGATCATCTCCGTCCCCTCTCGGCAGATAATGAAGTCTTTCGCCGGGCTGTTCAACAGCGACAGTCCCATCACCTTGACAGGAGACTCCCCACTGCCGAAGGAATAGTACCGAAGGGACGCCAGCTCGGGGAATGTGAAACTCAACCAGACATGTGGGCGCTCCTATTAACACAATTAAAAACAATTATCATATTATACAATATGTCTTATGATAGAATTATTAAAAACATACGGGATTGTTAAAATGGCATAAGGACATATGTTAACCCTATCTAGACCGGGAGGGGTGGCTAAAAGTGCCTGCGACAACTTACTTTTCCTAAAATATGCTTAGCAACAATTCTGTGAAAAAAATGAGTTGTGAGTTTTTTGTGTTGCCATGGCAACGGGTTTCTGATAGACAAATTTTACCAAATTTACAAATTTCAGTTTAATTTATGAGATTTCATTGTTTTATTGCTAGAACACACTTGTTTATCTATATGATCATCATCCTCTGTAATTTTTAATTAAATTTATAGTTAAATATTCATATTTTATTATAATTTGATGACGCAATTGGAGGAAGAAGTCGGTATAAAGGACTACAACTTGCTAGCCGCCATGCTAGATAGAGATGCATGGTCGGACATCGTTAATGGCACCTCATATGAGGATAAACTGAACTGAACTGAACTGATGAGTCAAAATATGGCGGCGCACAATGTCATTAACAACGGTAAATACATACCATTTTTATTCAAATTCCGTCAATTTTTTTTACAAAACACAATCACTTGAACATTTTTAGTCCGCTTCTATTGGTTTGTTGGGTTACACGTAGAAAAAATTTCAGAGAATTCAAGCTTGTCGGGCCAAGGTGGCGGACAAATGGCGTCATTTTCTGACGTCACACAGGCGTCAGTGTCGTCGTTATTGGCAACAAGACTTGGCAGACTTAGATACCAATAAGGTACCCTTTATAGTCGACGTCATAGTCGACGTCTTGTTTAATACCTTTAAGTATTTAAAAATTCCATATCTAGACGGTTTTAGCCCAAAATATGACATTATGACGTCATAATTACGATACCAAACTTACAGAAAAACTTTATCAGTACATCATCCCCTATAAATTTGTTGATCGTACCTCAACCCGTTTTGAAATAACCCCCGGCCCCAGGAAACCACAAAAATTCCAGTCTAGATGGCGTTAAGGAACACCTAAAGGACACTTTTTTTCGAACTTGGGAAAAAAAAGCAGCTTTAGTTAACTGGGAACGTATTCGAAAATTAAGACAACCTTCGCTCTGGAAAACTATATAACAATTCACAACAACTCATTTACTAAAAGCATAACAAGACTGAGAAATTGGAGCACATTGTTTAGAAATTGATAGGGGTTGTCATAAAAAAATCATATGAAAATAGAGCGTGTCCCATCTGCAAAGAAAGTATTGCAGATGAATATCATTTCCTGATGATGTATCCTTATTATAACGAAGAAAGGGAAAGGTTATTGACGATATGTAAAAACAGAACAACATTACTAAAAACAAGAAGAGAAATATTCAATGTACCTCTATCATGTCCCGACTCCATATATAGAGAAGTCGTGCCATAATAATGTGAAATACACTATATTACCACATTCTGTATGAGTAATGATGTTGGATTAGTATACTAATGTAGAAAATTTGTAGTTGCTAGTAATACATATAATTCGCCAAAATTTGTACCTGGCGCAATCGTTGTGCAATAAACTCGATCTTAATCTGAACAACCAACCATTTTTCTCGAAGCATTGACTGGCACTCTAAATTATTTATATATAATCATACCTCATTGTCAGGCGTCTTGCCGTACTGAATGACTGTGTTAGTCTCCTCCACATCTTCAGTCACACAGACAAAGTAAGACTGGTACAGGGTTGCCGAACCCAGACCTCCGGCGTTGTCATTCAGCTGTGTAGTTTGCAGCCGCATTGCCTAAACAGGTGTGCATGAAACGTACAATAATCGATATTACACCTTTCACATGTATGAGTTTAAGAGATATGTCCAGCAAGTCAAGAAAGCACAAACTAGAGTTCGGCGATACCACATCTCCATAAAAGGTATAGATTTTCCATCCCACATGCACGAGTATAAAATTCCTGCCATGCAACACAAAAGAAACATAACATTCTTGGCAAAGGTAATTATAAAGTATGATGATAACCTCTAACCACATGTAGTATATGTAAATATAAGTTTTACATCCCCTAGCATGAACAAGCCATGGTGATAGTTCTCATATCATAGGGGTGCTATGGTTATTTATCCAAAATTACATACAATTTCCCTTTGGAATCAGCCATACACGGTCTACCCGTGTGTACCAAACAATCAATAAAAAAAGAAAAATACGACTGGAAGAGGACGTTATGCATCTGACACCGGCCCAAGGGCCAAATACTTTTGTACCATTCACTCTTTTGTAAAGAAAACATACCATCATGGTATGTAATGTCCGTGCCAGTTATACAAATTAAGTCCTTATTTACATAATCGGTATTTCAATTGCCACAAATTAAACCAGTTACACGTTAGAAAGATTTGATATGGAAAACGCGGCCATTCTATTAGTATATTGTGCAAAACATATGAATAAAGTTCTAATTTACATAATCTGCATATCATTGTGTACCTGTCAGCGTATCAGGTTACCGAGAATACATCTTAGAAAAGGTAGCTTAGGCATGTTGATTTGAATATAAGGATGACATTCGGGCATCAATTTTTTTTGGTCGTTTGAAAATACGTTTTCAACCGTACTGTAATTTGTACAAAGCAGCTGCAAAATGAGGAAATATTGATTGTATAAATATTGAAAAACATTTACTTATGTCATAGAGTTCCAAAGTAAATTCCAAGGTTAAAGAAGAAGATGTGAAATAACAAAAAATAAGATGTTTTGTTCAGTATTCCATATCCTGAGTGTTCAGTTATTTCTGCAACCTTCCTGACCACTTTGTCGGCCAAACATGTTTTCGCACCATTTTTTAAATCTCATTTCATTTATTTTTTGAGATGCTAGAGGATAGCATCAAGTCAACATGGCCTTCGAGAGAACACAAAAAAAACTATTGAAGTTGCTATATTGTCTATTTGAAGAAGTCTTTCCGACTTTATGAACACAATGTTCCCATGTAAGTGTGCTAACCTTATATAATGCAACTCCTCCTGGTGAGATCTGTATGTACACCCAGGTCTCATGGTTCTGCGGGATACTGGCGAATACAACAAAGATGTCTCCCTCTGATGCTGCAGTGAAGTGGATGCACTTTCCTCCGTTGGTCGGATCAAAGCGATGTGCATTGGTCCAATGGATGCTGCACGGAACGTCTCCAACTGTTTCACTGTAGAGACACGACGGGTTTGAATACAATATTAATTTATTCCCTCAATTCTGTGACGATTGTGTGCAAATCATGTAATGATTTAACTTAACATATACACATAGAGTCTCCGGGATATTCCATTTCGTTAGACAAAGTCAAAATCCTAGACTCAGAACAGGATTTCTTTGCGCGAGGAGTGAAGGAGGCAGTGTACATTAGAGCCCACCAGCCCACACTCAACAGAAACGGGGGGCGACATAGACTTTCTGATACTTATGACCCCCTCCTGCAGACGTGGCGTGTTCCTGACGTCACTGCTGGAGATAGAGAGGGTCATTCTGTGAACAAGGTCGACGGAGTTTGACCGAAAATTTAGGGTAGGTCCCTATATTAATTCATTGTTGGAAAGAAAGTTTAGCAATTTCTACCATGTAATGATTTTTACATGTTTAAGTTTAAAAAAGAATATTACCGAATAACTACGTCCCATCATATTATACCATACATTTCATAATAATCGGCGTTTACTCACGATTTCTTGCTGAGGTGGCTGAGTAGTTTTTTATATTCTGCTCTGGCTAAGTCATTACTTTTTATCCAGTCTGGTAGGTCTTGTACAAGGGGAGCTGACGCCTCAAAGTCTTCATCCGTAACAGTAAAGACACCGGTTTCCTCGTTGTACGTCATGACAAGGCCCTGGACACTGACCTGCCGAAGCGTTATAAAGAATTTTTTTTGTAAGGCCATGTTGATTTGATTATGTGGATGACATCCTCCGGGAACTCCAAAATTGATGCGAGCGAGCGAATAAAAAAAAAGTTTGGCCAAAAAAAAAAAGTTGGCTTCAGTATGAAATCAATGTGGCCAGGAAGGTTGAACATAGGACTACAAACACATAGTATGGTATACCAACAGTGAGATGTTGCGACCAGTACATCATACGGGTGCAAAACATGTTTTTTTTTTCTTGGACCAATCTGAAATAAACAGACCTGAAAAAAAATCAGACGAACGGGGTTCGCCAATTGCAAAATGGACACACTATGTCGGCGGGTGTTTGGGGTCTTACCGGGCCAAGAAGACAACAAAAGCGAAGTGAGTAGAGGTTATAGTCACTTGTACCAAGTTTCTACAGGCAAAGGTACAGAGACAGTTAGCCTTTATTACATGAAGATGGGATTTTAAAATGCCAGTGGTAGTCCAATGATCCACCAAAGAGATTCCTTTGTAGCAAAACTGACCAATTACCATTGTTTTCAGTATTATCAGTTCTCAAGTTTCCACAGACAATCAGGTCCAGGTTCACGTCCACCTGGAAATGATCCTCTGGACCTGAACGGGACCTATCCTGAATTTACTGGTACATGTACAAACCCCTACCAAAAATACTTTTTTTTTCTTTCTGTCCTTTCACATCTTATTCTTTGACTTTTGAGATTTATTTTGGCTTTCTATGGCATCAGTAATCGATTTTCTGATACTTTTTTTTTTCAATCTACGGAATATTTGTGCTCATTTTACAGCTGCTTTGCACAATTTGCTATGTGGTCCAAAACTTTTTTTTTTTTGGAAATGGCCGAAAATTGGTGCGAGCGCGGATGTCATCCATATAATCAAATCAACATGGCCTAATATTGAAAAAAAAATCAAACATGGTGCAGGTGGTGAATCAGAGCAGTATGATACGAGAAACACTACAATAATTCAATATTCATATTTGGTTACCTTTTTATCCTGGAGATCGTTGCTTCCACCGTTCTTGTAGCCGTCGTACAAATGCGGTACAAATCCTCTCCTGTAGGAAAACCACTTGTGACGAAAGAACTTCAGTTCCAGCACGTCCTGTGCCTGAAGGATCCCCGGGATATCGTACGGCATGTCGAAAACGACCGTGAACTCCTTCCCTCCCGTCATATCTTCCCATGTAGGCACGCCGGTGTTGTCCCCCTGAAGGAAGGCCAACATGGCGGTTTCACAACCTGCCTCTCCGGCGGGCAGGAGGAAGTCTGAGCTCAGTATACGACCCTACAGGTAAAACATACTTGATTAATAATTTTGTATATTAACTCAGACTAGCTATTGGCCGAAAGCCAAGAAAAGAAAATATGGGTCCAGAGTTTACTACTACTACTACTAGCCCTTCTATACCAAACATAATTGAATATTTAGTATATTATTGAGAAGCGATGTTCAGGTATTGCATGGCCTTTTATTTACCTCTTCCAGATACACCGTCACAGCACGTCCAAGAGACAGTCTCTTCTTAGTCATGCTGTCCTCAAGGGCTTTCCGGTCAGCGAAGTTGCAATAACGGATCTCAGAGACCGTTACCGTTTCGCTACTATTCTTAGCTCCCTTGTCACCACCAACTTGCTTGGTTGTCGTTTGTGTGTAATATTTTCGATCCGTTCCCTCTTCGATCTTGAGATGCCTGAGAAAATATAACCAACATTAAATATTTTATCCAAATCAAAGTACAATAACGCACAAGCCGATATGTAGCGATAATGGCTACAAGGACTTTGTTTAAATTTAATTTGTGCAAAAAAGTATACCAAGGCCTTCCTTGTTTACACACACACACACACACATACAATAAAAACCTTGTTTATATGTTTATATATTCTTAACTTTAACAACTAGTGTATAAGTTATGTTTGTCATGAATTCTGCAAATAATGTCCTCATTTGCATGAATTATATTATATCATCTCCTCCACCTGAATAACAGAGGTACACAATCTATATATGGAACAGAGGTACACAATCTATGGTAAGAAAGAAGACATTCATTGCATTTCTGAAAGCGGGTTAATTATCCGAGACCAGCAAACAGTAATGACCTGCTGGGAGAAAAATGATGGGCCAGGATTTGATGATCAGTATAAAAGGTAGTTTTCTGAGTAAGCGAAAGGAAAGAGGAGAATGACTCAGGTCAGGAGGTGACTCATTCAGAGTGGTCATCTGAAGACAGGCTTGCCCCCCAGAGGGGTAGAGTATTTAAGAGGAAAGCAGGAGGAGTCATCACCATTCCTGCCAGATTATGGTACAGAGTTCAGAGAAATTCTACCATGCTGCAGGGTTTGGAAAATTTAACTACCTTCAACTTGGCAGAACAAGGATGGACAGGCCGGTCACTAGATCCACAGCCAACAGGACAAGGAGGACCAGAAAAAGACGACCACCGACAGGAGGGACTAGGAGTAGCAGGGACATAATATCAGTGCATTGCTCGTGGCACCAGAGGACCAAACACCACCAGTAGGATGGAGTAACTCTGCAGCGGCATCAATAGTACCAAGCTTGTAGTGCTTAGTAGGCAATCATTTTCAGGGTGTAATAGGGCTGCTTCAAGGCATGTGTCAGTCATTCCCGGGGTGGTGTACAGATGTTGGTGGTAGTCAGTGGCTTCGACATGGCAGTTCCCTTAACGGGTGCAGGTACGTACATTAGGTTAGTGAGAGGGCTTGTCCAAGGGGGTCTGTCATAGTGTGACAACCAATTTCGCCGGGACTTGTCTTTAAGTCAGTCAGACAGTGGGAAATCTGTAATCGAGAAGTGAAGTTTGAAAGTTTAGTTCGGGGCTCCCAAAAGGAACACGGTTTATCTTCTTGAACCAGTAGTAGTGAGCAGTCCCAACACAAGCAGATAAGGGTCACTACGAATACAGGTTGAATTATCCAACCCAAATGGAACCATAGGAGAATATCGAAACATCAGATCTAAAGCAGAGAGTAGGGTACAAACCAGTAACTAGGCAAGCATGTTGCCCTAGTAACTTACAGTTTCAGCAACTCATCTTTTGCTTATTGAAAGCTACTTAACAGTTAAGGTAGTATATAAGGGTGGCTTAGCAAAATTTCAAATAATATTTTCCAAAAAATAACAATCAATAATATTTGTTATGTAGTTCTATTTTTTTATAATCTAACACACTTTCCTATCATATGTTGCTTTTTGGCTGTCAAAATTCAAGGTCAAAGTAGCTGTCTCAAATTATGCAAACATTTCAAACTCATTATAACTTTTCAAACTTGATATCATTGGATAGGTCTTAGTAAATAAAAAATAGAATTTTTTTTTTTCAACAAAATCGGACATACCGTTAGAGAGTTATGGCCATTCAAAGGCCTGGAAATTATGCATGATTTCTCTTGATCAGCTAATTAAATATGCAAGATTACAATATCTCTGCATTCATACAAGATACAAGAAAAAAAAACTTGGTGTACAGGGATTTTATGATATTTTGATTTGAAATATGGTCATGAAATTAATACATCTAGTTCAGAAATGATGAATAATCCTGAATAATTGAGTTCCAGGAGTCCGCTAATCAAATATGCAAAATCACCCTATTTTCCCTATCCTTGAAGATACAAGAAAAAAATAGTATATGGGTGTTTTGGTACATGCCGAATGCAAATTTGACCTTAAAAACATCACTTTGGCCTTTTTACGACCTGTAAAAGTGGATTACGTCACTACTACCGGCACAAGTTGATTTTTGAAAAAACTGTTCATCGAAAATGGGTAAAATAAGTTTCATTTTGAAATTTACCCTGTAAGGAAGAAATTCAGATGCTATTTAGTACTCCCAAATGCTGGTAGCAAAAGGGGTAATTGAAATTTCAGGAAAAAATTAATAAAAAATCAGCATGACAAGATATCATAAAATCCACGTACAGATCTTTTCAAATCACTGTTATGTACATTTCTGAAAAGTATCGATAATAACAGTCAACTCTTTAAGCTATTTTTAAGCTTTTTTTCTAAACATGGGCTTGGCCTTAAAGTAGTCGATGACGTCATTGTGACATTTTACTAATTTGCATAAATTATCTTTATGCATTAGGATACTACCGTAAAAAAATCAAGGTCCATACATTATTTAAGATGGCAACTTAAAAAGACCAAAAACACCCCCCAAAACTCCTCAGCCACTCTTATATACTACCTTAAGGTATACTGATATTAGAGTAGAGACCTCTTGCGGAAAATATGAAACAGAATCCTTCAATTGAATCAGATAAAAAACTTGAGTATGTCGAGGAACGACATTGTTAGGGTAGACTTAAGAACTATGTTTTCCGATCTTTGGGATTGAGGAAATTACATGATGGTGAGAGAGAAGGTTAGTAGCATTGTTACGTACCCATGGTCAATTGCTGGGTTTCTTAATCCCAAAATACAATTTACAAAACTTGGCATGATAGCACTATGCCTTGGTCTATCCATTTCGGGACAATGTATCTGACAACTACTTGTACGATCAGTAAGGGTAGCTTAGAAGGTTCAGAAGAAGTAATTCACATGTCGGCAGGTTGGACCGAAGGAAGACAAATAACAACTTGTAAGACAAGTGACCTCTTCAATAGACCTGATTAGGGATCAAACTATTGTACATAGGGAACACGGGATATTGAAGTTGAACGGGAAAATTGTGAAATCCTGTTGGCATGTTGCTTGGAAGATCTGGGATGATGCGTAACATCGGATATATGTTGAGGATATATGTAACGCTTGAATTCATAAGGAATTAATAGGGCCAATGGTAAGGACATTTCGTAGGAGAGGCTAGAGACGAGTAAGACTACAAGCAGTCACACATGTAGGTACCAGGAGAAACTTCTAAAGGAGGGTACGGTTCTAGAACGTAAGACTAAGAATGATAGACATCTCTGATGATGGAACAAAAGTCAGAAGCTACATGTCGACATGCTGGGGACATAGAACTACACTGCAATAACGGTGAAGTTGCCTAGCAAAATCTAATGAGGCACGTAGCAGTGATTCATTGAGAACAGGCCTAGGCCTTTTTACAATTCAGTATATGACACGTTGTATGACTAATAACTAAAGTAAGGCAGCTGGGTTAACCCCTCCAAGTCTTTATACTGTAGAAGAGAGGGTCTTTGTCAAAGGACAATGCTTTTAGGAGACTTATAGCATTACACAAGCTCCGATTAGTGAAGATTAGTACTATGCAAGGAATGACTCAATTACGTAATAGGATCCATCTCTGAAACATGGTGGTTTACTTTGTCTTTTGTACCAAAAAGTAGAAACCAGGTCCTCCAGGAGACGTTGGCCTCTAAATGAATAAACTTGGAAGGGATACTGTGAATTTCCAGAATTATCGTGCAGAGATTATATTTATAAAACTAACTCCTCCAAAGGAAATGGGTTATTCTGGACTTATTAATGCTAGGAAACATTGAGCTCCAGGAGAAACAGGCCCACATAGTAAATGGGATGCTATAATTGTGATAGAGACTTCACATATAGCACCTACCTAACCTGGATCAGTACATATGTTGGTGATGGGTGTAGGTGTTGTGATATTCTGTTGTGTTACTCACCTCAGGTAGGGAGAGGAAGATTGCAGTTAGGTCTTGGGAGATATGGAAAGGTTGGATTTATTTCCCCTTAGCTAATCATAAGGGCCCAAGTTGTTTACAATATGAATTGCAGTAAGTTATTAGGTGCAGAGAACTGGGAAATAAGACATTGTGGTGAGTTCAACGGAACCCTATTACATTGGGGATTGTTACATCATTACTAAAAGAATGAGTTATTTGCTCATAAGGCCACAGCAAGTAAATTTTATGGATGACATCCTCTACAGATTGCAGAAATAGTGCGATAGGGCGAAAAAAAACAAGATGGCTACATTTTCAAAAATAGGCACCATAAAGTTGTGATGACTGTTGTAGAAAGAATTAAGGTGACAAAACATGGTATCAGAGCCAACGAGGCATTAATTCCTGTATTTAACACATGTACTAGCGTTGTAAAAGTGACACTAGTGTGGTAGACTGGTATCACCAACAAAGTTGGTAACCACACTCATAGCTACCATATTGGTGTCACGTTTTTTACAACTATCCAATAATTTTCATTTCTACAACTACAGTCCTGGGTACCTCGCAAGTGCCACTGCTACAAGTACAATTACTAGGCTACAACACAATATATCTGCTTATTTTTGTACTTTTTCGTCATGTTGACTATCCCTGCAGAAGAAAAAACCGTGTTTTTTTTTAAATCAGGTGAAAATTAATGCGCGCGCTGATCATCCATAAAATTTACTTGCTGTGACCTAACTTGTATTAGAAAGAGGAAGATTTTATGCGTATCAAGGGTAAAAATAGGAACCAACTGAGTGTAATCCTCGATGAGTTACATGTTTTTAAGGATTTTCAGCCTTTGACATTATTATTGGGCTTTTTAAGTGTACAAGCTGAGTGACAGACACCCAAGTAGTGAGTCCAACGAAGACAGGATACATGACAACAGTATGAGTACATCGGGTCTGCCTAAACACCACAAACGACCACAAGCAACCACAAACGACCAGAAAACAACCAAAACCGACTCTAATATGCAGTGTATATGGGGCAACGACCTTGTGTACGCTCTGGAGACATCGTTTATACATCTATGAATTAAAAAAAAAACACGACTGAGGTCCTCATTTGCATAAGTAATGTTCAATGATGTTCAACTTTGCTCAACTTCCAAATGACACTGGTAAGAAAATACTGTCATTTACTACAATGGTATACAACATTTGCTCATTAATTATACAATTAGACATATATTCGCACAATATTTGTCTATCACTATTCTTCTCTTTCTCAGCTACTCAGCTATGTCACGTGTTGCAATACTCCAATAATGTAACAAAGTGGGGTTAGGCAATTTCCTCATTGATTATGCAAATCAGATTCAAATTTGCATAATTAACATGTATCTATATGAAGCATCACTTATGCTATCTACATACCAAAAATCATGACGATCTGTCAATCCGATCTTGAGTTATTCCCTTTCAAAGTCTGACACTAAACCTGCCCTGCAGTTCCAAAACAAGTCGCTAGGTGGCCCAGGCCTACACCACTTACTCTCAGCCCCAAGAGCTATCTACCGCTCAAACATCACGACCACAATATGTCCAGAATTTGAGATATCAAAACAGGAAGTTCCGCTGCAGTACCGTAATAAGCTGCTAGGCTATAGGATGCCCAAAATCAAATCGTTTCCAGGTGTCATCAAGACCTACCCACACACCAAATATCAATCCATCCATCCAGGCCTGCTCCAGATATGCCGCTGTTCTACACACACACACACACACACACACACACACACACACACACACACACACAAACGCTACCCAAAATATAACCTTCTTGGCGAATGTATATATATATACATATATATATATATATATATATATATATATATATATATATATATATATATATATATATATATATATATATATGAACAATGTTTTTATTTATATATGTGGGTGTGAGTGTGGGTATGCGCGCGCGCGTGTGTGGGGTGTGTGTCCGTGTGTAGTTGTATGTGTATGTGTATGTGTATGTGTGTATGTCCGTTGTGATTTTTTTTACAAATATCTCGTTTGAGTGTTTACCGTGAAATTACGTGTTGGTGCAACTTAAGTGTCAAACGCTTCTAACAACTTACCTTTTACCAAAGCAACCATAATCCACCTCTCCTGCAGGAAAGAGCGAGACGAAAGGGATGTTTAGTAGATCTGGAACCGGTCGCAGCACAAAGGAGAAGGGTTTGGGGTAGGCGTTAATGGACTCCAACCAGTCTTTTAGCTCTGTTGTCAGGGCTGTCGTGTACATCTCCGTAATGGCTGCGGCAATCTTCTGGTCTCCACCTTGAACCACCAGCATCTCGTTGCTGTACTCTTGGGATGACCTGGACGGTACAGATGTAACGATAAGCTATTTATTAATTTATTTATGAGATTCAGATCATAGTATAATCCTACTTTATTGACTAGTATTGCCCATCTATACATCCATTACCAGCAAGAAAAACAGCTTTCTAACTTGTATACCAATGATCTGTTGTTATACTTAAAATTACATAATGAAAGTACGTAAAACATAAGGCAAGAACAAGCAATTCATAACAGTGAACAGAAAAAAATTGTTAAAGACTGTTGAATTAAAGAACCAACCGAAAAAGGATAGGTTAGCCTGACTGAATCACCCTCAATTTTCTTCTACTGGTCTTGCCAGGTCCCTTAAAGTTTGATGACTAACATAGCTATGAGCCAGGATAAGTGTGAGCATCCTTATGCTGTTCATTGATGTGCTAACATGGAGCAATTATTGCCAGGCTCTAACCATGATGAACTAGATATGATGAATGATTACAAAAGTGACAAAAGTGGGAATCCTGGACTCCCATTAGATGGTCGTTCATAGTTCTAAAGAATCTACAGCTCCTCTAGGGACCCAAGGAAAGGGAACTAAGGATTTCCTGGTGTTAGAGGGCAACCGCCACAGTATTTCGGGGAGGACGCCAAATCAGCCCTAATGGCAAGAGATTGTCTTGTGTTGTATACCCGGTAGACCGCATCATGGCGTAACACACCAGATTTGTACTGAAGAGCACAAGTTACATATCCAGAACCGTTCCATTCACACCGTGAAGGGCCTTACTATTTCGGTAAGTGTGGCTGGTTTTAACGTGCAAGAGATGTAGTTCTTCTCTAACACGAGGCCTCATCTCAATTTAACATCCAAGGGACGTCCGTAACTGAAGCTAGGTACCCATTTACAGCTGAGTGAAGTAAAGAAACTTCTGTTAAATGTATATCCGAAGGGCATAATGTATATTGCATGGCAAGTACTTTGGGGTTATAGGCCTAACACATTGCCGTAACGCCACAATATTACATCATTATGTAGCGCAAGCTAGAAACATGTGAATTCCTAACCATATTGGGATCTTAAATAAATAAACTTACGCTTGTTTCTGTTGTTCTCTGTTTGCCTGAGACTCTGAATCGGAAGCTGCCTGTCCTTTGGCTTCTTTGGACTCAGTCTTCGTCTCGTGCTCATGCCACCAGCTGCTGGACTTGGTTTGTGTCGCCAAAGCGGAGAAGGTGCTCATTGTCATCTTCCAGTCAGCTTCAGCTCTAGTGGCGAATTCAGACATTGACAGGTCCTTTGTAGCTTGCTTTGTTTTGATGATCTTCAGCTGGCCTCCAAATTTGGCTGACTTGATGTAATGCGTTCCCCAACGAAGGTAGAAATTTTCTGTATTTGCGGAAAAATACCACATCTTATGTTATAGACAACATCCAACAGACAATAGTTTGCAAGTTTTATGTAATGCAACATGACATTTATGTCTTTTTTTCAGTAGTTGCATTATAAACCTTATGCTCATCTTATCTTATTAGAAAAAAGTTATCACAGTAAATGAAAGTGCCATTTTGATGAAAGGTGTATAAATTTATGAGATTACTGTAAACTTTATTTCAGAGGGGAAGGGTGACACCTTGCAGCCAGTTTGAAGAATGGTCTTATTGCTCCAGATGGCAATGAACAGTTGGAGGTGACCCCCTCTGTGCGTCAGCTGCTCTGCGTTGATTTTGTTAGCCCATGCATTAACGTTACCACCAGGCTTTAGGTTCTGTTGGTCATGACCACTTCTTCTAGCATGGGAGTCGGTAGTAGGGACAAAACAATCCTGGAGGACTAAGTCAGCCAATCCATCATCATCATCAGTATTTTATATACATGGTCTGTGTGTTCATAGGCACATGGTGCACGACAGGCACTTGTGTGAAATATCATTGTGTTTGATACCCAAATATGCCTTAAAGTTTGTATTATGCATTCTAGGATCCAAAAGGAATAAAGGTCTACTTACGGAAGATGATTTCTGCTCCAGGAGAGAAGTAGGATTCTGGCAGTGAGATGAAATCTCGCAGGAAACCCACATTCAGGCGGTCTGGCGTCACGTCGTCCATGAAGATCTCATACCTAGGGATCATGAAACACAAGATCAGTTGTCCATTCGATGTATCAGGCCTTTCGCTTTGCTAACCACAGTTCATTGCGTGCAGAGATTGGTTTCGAAAGCTAATGGACTGGTGTTTTCCTCTTCTTCTCTTTCATTCTCTCTCTCTCTCCATATATATATATATATATATATATACGCTTGAAATATATATATATATATATATAGAGAGAGAGAGAGAAAGAGAGATATGAAGTTGACGGTGGCATGCTTTGAGAGACACAGAGAGAGAGAGAGAGAGAGATGAAGTTGACGGTGGCATACTTTTAGAAATCCGACAAATCTTATCGTTAGAACACTGCTTATCAGCAACATTACGTCGTTTAAAATATAACAACGTGTATTTCATATTGAATACGCCAAGTAAGTGCTTTTATATTCTTCATTTCAACTGTAAACATAGCTGCATGTTGGTAGAATATAGGATATAGGTGAACTCTTTTACACAACAAAGATGTACTTTAAGGGGAAGGACCAAGCCAAAACTGACAGTAAATCCCATGTAAGAGCTATGAGTGGCCAAGTAAGTGTACATAGGCGAAACAGGAAGAATCTTTGAGACAAGACTTGAGGGTACAAGAACACAAAAAGAAAGCTGACAAAATACACACCATGAGATACAGAAGATTTCAGGAAAAGAAGAGCACAAAAGGAAGAGAATGTATCTGCAGTTACGGACCTCATTACCAGGAATAACTGCGTCGTTGACTGGAAGGAGGCCGGGGTCATAGATAGGTGGATCCGGCGGTCAGGATAAGAAAGTCAACCCCAGTGATGAACCGGGGCGAGGGGGGGAGGTATAAAGTTGGCCACGTTTGGGATTGTGTTCCCGCCGCAAAAGCTACATATGGCGGCGAGAAAAAGAAGACCAGTCAGAAGCTCCGAGGAAGGTGTATGAGAGACACCGAAACATACGCAAAGTAAGAAAAATCTGGTTGTGTAAAAGAATTTTCCTATATTCTCTTACATAGGTGCTTCTTGTTACCTGAATATGTTTATTTCCAACATAGCCATGTATGTTTGTGTTTGTTGCCCATTCAGCTGGGCGCTGGCAGACGAGCTGGCACTGGACCTTGATGATTGGCTCGATGTGCCACTCTGGCTGGATATACCGAATCCTACGGACCACCCTAATCCAAAAGCTCCACCGACTGCTGCATGTCCAGACGCCTTGTTGATTTCCTCCTGGAACATCGCCTTGGCAGACGTGACGGCCGATTTTTCCGCCAGGTACTGCCGGTATTCTTCTATTGAGCTGAAGGTGGAGGACTCCACGTTGGTGTCATAGATGCTTTGAACGGTCATGGAGTCTGGGTTGACACAGTGACCACCAATGATCGAAGAAAATAAATTGCATGGGTTGGTGTATAAACGAAGAATTAACAATGACTGTGTATGGATGAGATGTAAAAAATTTCATTAAAGTTGAGTTTAGTTGATTTGATTTTAGCTCGTATTGTTAAGTTAAGTTGAATTTATCTTATTTTAGCACGTACTGTTGAACTGTTTTGTAAACTAACGGTATTGATTTATTTACAATCTACATCTATTTTCATGAACTATGGCAGTTCTGGAAGTGCAAAGAATTATTTAACAAACTAGAGTTCTACAAGCACATCCCTTCGACAAATAATCATGCCTTTCTTCAAGACTTTAAGGTCTTATTCATGTATCACTAAAGACTACCTACCCCTATAGCAAATGACTGAATAAACGTGTGTTCCCCACAAACACACAAACGCTGCCAAAACATAAACTTCTTGGCGAAGGTAACAAAGGAATTATGTACAACGTTGTGATACTTTCCAGCGCAACTTTCATAGTGCTTTGTCAAAATCATCTAGTCTCTACCAGACTCCGGGCTGGCCGAATAGTAAATGATGATAGGGAGCATTGGCCAAGTGTCTATTGACATTTCTCTCTTTTCCAGTTACATATGTGACAAGTTTAACCCTCAAACCACCGTATGGGGTCAAAACTGACCCCAGGCGTATATCAATGGCTGCCATTATGGCATTTCTGGTTGAAAACAAAATTCCTTCTACGAGTTTGTTTGTATATATGTCCTATAACTTCTTATACGTTTTTACCGAGATTGGCTTATTGTTGATTAAGTTATCCAAGAAAGTTTATGCATGGTCCAGTGGGGTCAAAACTGACCCCAGCATTTTTTTAAACAAACTTTTGTGCCCCACACCTAAACAACTTATGGTATGATCACGAAATTTTCAGAGAATTATGTACGTGTAAGTCAAAATTACGGTAACAATTTTTGTGCCATTATCATGTTATATGACGACATAATGACATCATTTAGCTAAAATCGGCCGCCATCTTGGATTTTGACTGATGACGTCATCAAATTAGCATAAATTATTAATTTTGAGTCATGAAATTTACGTTAAATTTAATAAGATGTGATAAACAACTGTTGTTTGCCAAGAAAACCTTAAAATTGAAATGTTTAATACAAAATTAGGAAATTTCGTAATAAATATGTCTGTCAGAACTCCGTTGCCATGGCAACATGAAAAATCATGAACATACTTTGATCATCGAAAATGTTTGCTATTAACAATTTCTAAAAAGTTACCTAGTTTGGTGGCCCTAGCATAAGCCATTCAGGCGCTATACGACATTGAAGTTGGTACAGGCATCAAAATCCTCCTATCTGGTCTGAATAGCGTTGGTGCAAAATGTGGTCCTCATGATCTTTTGCATGAATCATCATAATGAGCCAAAATTATTCTCACCTAATCATGTCAGACTGTCCCACATAGATTCATGAAAATATACATATATACAAATTACAAAAAGAGTCACACAAAAAACTGTATTTGTACAAAACGTCATGGGGTCAGTTTTGACCCCATACGGTAATCTACGTCACAAAAAAGCTATGGTGGTTTGAGGGTTAAAGGCTTGTCATGCATTGAAGAAGATTTAAAAACTTTCCTCCATAATTATGCAAATAAATTGATGATTTGCATTTTGAATGGCATCAGGCTATCTACATACCAAAAATCACAACGATCCGTCTTCACATTAATATTTTCTTATTAAATATGCAAATGAGGTTATCATTTGCGTAATTAACATGTCATTTCTCTCTTTCTCAGTAAAATATATGACAAGTTTGATTTGTTAACTTCCCTAATTAATTAGTAAATTTGCTGTTAATTTTTACTTATGCTATCTGCATAAGAAATTATAATGATCAGTTCATTAGTATCATGTTCATTTTTTCTCATCAATTATGTAAATGAAGTCGTCATTTGCATAGTTAATTTGTATTGGATACTTCTCTTTCTCAGCTACATGCGTGACAAGTTTGAAAGCCATATCATGAACTTCAGGAGATTTATTAACTTTCCTAATTAATTATGCAAAAAAGCTATTGATTTGCATAATAAGTATGCATTATGTAAGTCATCACTTAGGTTATTTACCACTCAAAAATCACGACCACTGCATGTTCAGAACACGAGATGTCAAAAATAGAAGGTTTGCTGCAGTACCTTAGGGCCATCATCGAAATTAACATTCATTTTTCTGACCCCTACCCACCTACCAAATATTATCAGGATCAATTTAAGGCTTTTCAAGTTATGCTGTACACAAACAAACGGATGCACACATTCGGCCCGCTACCGTTCCATTTTCGAACTCGACCTTCCTTTCCGCAACAGCTGCTCAAATACCAAATACCATTAAAATCCATTCACAGATTCTCGAGTTATATGGTGTTGACCTACATATAGGGACAGAACTTGAGGCCTTAACCCAAAATACAGCCATCTTCGTGAAGGTAAAGAAGACATGTAAATCTTACGTTTGCAGGTTTTCGCATGATCTCTGTATGACACTTTTCTTCCTGGACTCTGCAGAGTACACACCTCTTCCGTCGAAGCCGACGCCTAGGTAGGTCGCACCGTCGATCATGTTCTATAATTATATAGAACAAAGAACGTAACGTATTAGAAAAGGGAGTAGTCACGGAAAGCCAGATTTGTTTTGTACGTTCCGCATTTTTACGGTTCTTTACATTTAAACGTAATAATTGGTTCACTAGACATTTATCAACTATCAACTTATCAACAAGACATAACTGTGACCTGCATGAAAGTCACAGTACCTGACACAGCTTTCACTAGGATCTGTTTGAGTTAAACATGCAGATTGATTGATTGATTAATACATAGACATTGCACTTACAGGGCAACCTGTCCTGGGGATCTTGGCCTTATAACAGGGGTCCCCATTCTTATAGCCGGTCCCGAAACAGCCGTTCATCAGAACTGGTCCTAGTCCGGCTGGGTAGGTGTAGGCTCCTGACTGTCCACCGGAGCTGCCCTTGTTTTCATCTCTTTCAATGATGAGAAAATGAGAAGAAATTAAACTTATTGTTGATGAACGTACTGAAATAAGTCTGACTTTAGTAGCAATAGCAATAGCAACTAAATTTCAATTGTTTCATTTGTTCTGGTTATTCCACTAAATTGTTATTTTTTTTTGCTGATATGCAAAATATATAAGCATGAAATGTAGAGCCTCAAATAGGTTTAGTATACCCAAAATAGTTTACTACGTTGAAAGTTGTTATCCTGGTACTTGTACTTATGGCGGATCTCCCAGCATGGTGGTGCATACATGTTACCCATCGTGTAGTGAATACACCAACCTGTCATCCTTGTACTTGTACTTATGGCGGATCTCCCAGCCTGGTGGTGCATACATGTTACCCATCGTGTAGTGAATACACCAACCTGTCATCCTTGTACTTGTACTTATGGCGGATCTCCCAGCCTGGTGGTGCATACATGTTACCCATCGTGTAGTGAATACACCAACCTGTCATCCTTGTACTTGTACTTATGGCGGATCTCCCAGCCTGGTGGTGCATACATGTTACCCATCGTGTAGTGAATACACCAACCTGTCATCCTTGTACTTGTACTTATGGCGGATCTCCCAGCCTGGTGGTGCATACATGTTACCCATCGTGTAGTGAATACACCAACCTGTCATCCTTGTACTTGTACTTATGGCGGATCTCCCAGCCTGGTGGTGCATACATGTTACCCATCGTGTAGTGAATACACCAACCTGTCATCCTTGTACTTGTACTTATGGCGGATCTCCCAGCCTGGTGGTGCATACATGTTACCCATCGTGTGGTCAATACACCAACCTGTCATCCTTGTACTTGTACTTATGGCGGATCTCCCAGCCTGGTGGTGCATACATGTTACCCATCGTGTAGTGAATACACCAACCTGTCATCCTTGTACTTGTACTTATGGCGGATCTCCCAGCCTGGTGGTGCATACATGTTACCCATCGTGTAGTGAATACACCAACCTGTCATCCTTGTACTTGTACTTATGGCGGATCTCCCAGCCTGGTGGTGCATACATGTTACCCATCGTGTAGTGAATACACCAACCTGTCATCCTTGTACTTGTACTTATGGCGGATCTCCCAGCCTGGTGGTGCATACATGTTACCCATCGTGTGGTCAATACACCAACCTGTCATCCTTGTACTTGTACTTATGGCGGATCTCCCAGCCTGGTGGTGCATACATGTTACCCATCGTGTAGTGAATACACCAACCTGTCATCCTTGTACTTGTACTTATGGCGGATCTCCCAGCCTGGTGGTGCATACATGTTACCCATCGTGTAGTGAATACACCAACCTGTCATCCTTGTACTTGTACTTATGGCGGATCTCCCAGCCTGGTGGTGCATACATGTTACCCATCGTGTGGTCAATACACCAACCTGTCATCCTTGTACTTGTACTTATGGCGGATCTCCCAGCCTGGTGGTGCATACATGTTACCCATCGTGTAGTGAATACACCAACCTGTCATCCTTGTACTTGTACTTATGGCGGATCTCCCAGCCTGGTGGTGCATACATGTTACCCATCATGGCTCCTGCCTTAGGAAGAAGCTGAATGTCCGCCTGACAAATACAAATGATCAATAGACAGTTGTTGATAAGGGACATTAGACAAGTTGTTTTCTGTATTACGGTAATCTATACATCATCCAATCTACAGGCACCGACCCCAGGGCAAGGAGAGGAAGAGTGTAGGATAGTGACATGCGAAGAAGAAGAATCATCCACCAAACATTTGTGATGCTCAACGATGAAAAGAAGTTCATCATCCCGTGTCTCTCAATTCACTCACCTCCTCGACTGGTCGGTTCAAACCCGCCGCAAGTCCACTGGTGTCTTTTAACACATTTTTGTAATCATCGTCAAACTTGTCCATCTGATCCCCCAGGAAGTTCTGCAGGCCGCTCACCACCTTCTCCTGGTGGTTTTCCAACACCCCGTCTACGACCCTGTTGGCAACCTTCCCAATAACTTCTCCTCCTATTTCTGCAACCTTCTCGCCAAGCTTGCTGACGACTTGCCCCCCCATTTGTTCTGCCGCAGCCAGCAATACAGGGACTGCCTTTTTGGTCTGTTTGGAGCCGTCAGTAGAACTTCCTGTCTCATTTTGGGGTCCTGGATTACGAGAAAATGTCACATTTTGATTACATTGCTGACCTATGCTTGTGGTTCCTAAAATGAAATCTAGGCACTCTATTAGTCTAAATACAAAACCAATTCACAAGTTTCTTATTATCGCTATCTACAAACTAACTTACCTATTATATATTTGCTAAAACGTTAGTCATGTTTGATGTTTTCTGACGTGCAGTTATAAGGAACATATGAAGTAGGCAGTAGTTTGTGCATTGATTTTGCAAACATGGATTTTACAATATATGCAAAATTTGGAGATTACAATTACTACGGCTTTGGTAAGATATTCAACATCAGAGATATCTTGGAGCTTAGAAGTTCTTGTGGGCCAAGATCCCTGCAAATTATTAGCTTCACTCTGGTCCACGAGTCCAAGTGTAAGTGGTACCTTATTAAATTCCTAGGTAATGGTATTCTTTTACATATGGATCGTTTAGGAAAATTAGCATTTATCGGTGTTACCAATGAGTATGATTTTATGTCCATTGACATGTGGTACATTTGTATCTCCTTTACCACTGTCCGTAGCTGCTAGGACATTAGAACTTCAATTATAACCACGTCTTTTTCTTAAATAATAGTAAAGTTTATTGAAAATTCTTGCCTGTGGGCTAATTGCAGATAACATAAAAGCTTCAAACAGTGTAAAAACAATACCACAAGTGTTAACTCTAGTCTAAAGCTAGTAAAAAGCTAACTCCAGGTCCTGGGTTATAATCATCTACTAGTACAAATTAGTGTGAAATAATAGTATGTTTTCAAAAAAATGAAGACGATGCAGAGTTGAAGTAGACAAATGGTAAATTGAAATTTGTGATACTCATTTGCTACAATGTCACTATGTATCTTTACTTTAAAGATAAACAAGGTAAGATCTCAGTTCTTATAGATATTATGTACCAAGGGAAGTTGCAGTGATTACCTTCAAAAGCGGAACTGTAATGCCCCATCACTGCCACACCGTGGGCTTGCTCTTCTTCTACATCTGCTTCTTCACCTTCCCCACTGCCTGGTAAAACATCGTATAGGTACGTTTAGCGCCATGCCATGTGAATTGTTTTCTTTGGCATATTATGATATTGCAAGTGTAAGGGTAGTGGTAGTGTGGTAGCTGGTTTCGATGGCGTCCCTTACATGGAGCTCGTGCGATTACCTGCCGATGTTAGTTCGTACACACAAAACCCAGGAAAACACGAGGAGTCGGTGTTACGTCAGTACTTCTTTGTTCACTCTCTCTCTATCTCCCTCTCTAAATCTTTTCTTTTCTAGTACAGAAGTGCTGCTCTACTATTTATACATTTCCTTATCTATTAGTGAAAGTTACATTTTTCTATGTCATCACGATGAGTTATATCCTGGGCAGTTTAATGGAAAGCCACGGGACTGTGTCCCAAACATGGTGATGTCCTTGTACAGTGACCATAGAATCGTGCTCATTGACCATAGAGCCTTGGTCCCCACTGGAGAAACGGTGATTAAGACTCTCCTGGGTTCATTGCTCACAGTGTTCCTTCTACCATCCAAGAACTTAGTGAGAGTGACTTACAAGTTTGGTATCTTCTAGTGTACAAGCACATACTTCACTCCATTACACAAGCTCAAACTGGAACAATTTTTCCCTGGGAACAACCGTAACTACAAAGCAGTGGAGTATCTCCCCGCTGTCCTCGGCTAGGACTTTGACACGTTAAATTGATCCTTCAGACCACACAAACTAATTAAAAACTATAGGGAGTCCACCCATGTCTGCAGCCAGAAACAATGACCACACCAAACAGAAAGTTATTTACATATTAACTGTTAGGTCTGTTTGAAAAATATTTGGAGTTATCTTTTACTAGTGTTTAGTTAATAAATATCCCCCCATATTTATTAACTACTAAGTCGGAGTTGCTGACCTCCTAGTCGGTTTTCCCCGGGCAACGGCTGCTGCAATGACCCTGGGTTGCGATACCATCGGGGGCCGGGCGGAGCACTAGCAGGTCTACCTGTAGTGCTCCCCCAGCTCCTGGCAGGTTCAACCATGGTGGGACGGTTCCCAGGGGAGCTGCAGCTGGCTAACAGCACCCGCCTGCAGATACCATCTGCACCGCCTGCACATACCATCTGCACCCCCCATGGCGGAATACAAATCAGGGGGCCAGGGGTAGGAGGAACCCCTCAAATCCTTGGCTGGAGGTCCTCCTAGGAGACGGATACTCCGAAAACAAACCTGCATCTACTGGGGCCGTCCTACACGTGGCAGTCCCTGCACCTGTGGGACTACGAGCGCCAGCAGACGAGAGGGTGGAGAAGGACTTGCACACCCCTCCTTCACCTTAAAAAGTCAGGTGCCGGTCAGGCAAGCAGACCGCCAGAAACAAGCCAGGCACAACCCAATACCTAACATAACTCAAGTCCTGTGGCGATGGAGAAATGGTGACGGGAACAGGCAGAGGATGCTGCTCGGAGTTCTTAGCCACGACTCTGCACACAGGCGGCTGTGGGGTGATGGTCGTCCACTGTAGACAGTGGTAGATGCAGTGCCCGTATCCTCCCACAGTGACAGAGCAGCCTTATCTAGGGACAGCACTGCTCTCCCCACGCAGGGGAAGGGGAGATAAAAGGATCCCTAAAGAAAGCCTATCACACGACAGCCTCTGGCAGGAGACCGTGCCTGCATGGGCATCCAACCCAGCGGTCGACAAAATAGGACAAAGAAGACAAGGAGGCCCCTGACGTTTGGGGCATGGAATGTACGAACTCTTCTAGGCAGAGGAGACAGACCGGAGAGACGTACTGCGCTCATTGCCAGACTATTAGGCCAGTACCAGATTGACATAGCAGCTCTGAGCGAAACCAGACTCGCGGGAGAAACTCAGCTCGAGGAGATAGGTGGAGGCTATACCTTTTACTGCATTGGGAAGACTCAGGATGCCCCAAGGACCTCTGGCGTAGGATTTGCTATTCGCAACGAGCTTGCAAGAAAGCTTGATAGCCTACCTCGGGGGATAAACGACCGGCTGATGACCCTGCGCCTCAAGCTCACAAAGGACTGCTTTGCCACTATCATCAGTGCGTATGCACCTACACTGACTAACCCTGATGATGTCAAGGAAGCCTTCTATTAGGACCTCAACCAAGTTCTTTCGGAGGTGAACAGCAAGGATAAGCTAATCATTCTCGGAGATTTTAATGCACGAGTTGGAAGAGATGTCTCCTCCTGGCCGAACGTCTTAGGACGCCATGGCACCGGAAAGTGCAACTCCAACGGAATGATGCTACTATCACTATGTGCCCAACACATGCTGTCCATCACCAACACATTATTCCAACAAGCGGACAAATACAAGAACACATGGATGCATCCTCGATCTAGGCAGTGGCACATGTTGGACTATATGATCGTGCGCCAAAGAGACAGATGTGATGTTCACAGCACACGCTGTATGAGAGGTGCCGACTGCTGGTCCGATCATCGCCTAATCAGGAGCAAGATGAACATAAACATAGCTCTGAAAAAGAACACAGCCAGGGACAAGACCCCACAGAAGTTGAACATTGCTCGGATCAACACCAACAAGGAAGCCCTACAGCAGAGTCTTCAGAATTCTCTGTCCAACATTGAGCTGGAGCAATTAGGCAATGTGGAAGAAGAATGGAGGACCTTCCGAGAGGCCGTCTATAGTGCTGCAGCTGATACCCTTGGTTTTGTAAAGAGGAAACATCAAGACTGGTTCGACGAGAACGAGGAAGGCATCAAAATGCTCATCGACAAGTTGCACAAGGCACACGCCGCTCACCTAGATGACAATGCCAACAATACAAAGAAGCAGGTCTACCAGCAGGCAAGGCAACTTCTTCAGCAAAGACTGCGGAAGATGAAGAATGCCTGGTGGGAAAGGAAGGCTGAGGAGCTCCAAGCAGCAGCCGACAAACATGACATGAAGACACTCCATGGTGGCCTTCGAGCTGTTTATGGACCTAAGGCATCTGGCGCAGTCCCAGTTAGATCCTCGGATCAGTCCAGCTTGCTTACCCAGAAAGCCGACATCCTTGCACGTTGGGCAGAGCACTTCAGCAGTGTCCTGAACAGAGAATCAACCATGGCCAGCGAGGCAATCGCATCCTTGCCACAACTACCAACAAAGGAAGAAATGGCAGATCCTCCGAACAGTACCGAGGTTGCTAAAGCACTAAAGCAAACTACACCTGGAAAGGCACCAGGAGCGGATGGCATTCCTGCTGACATCTACAGAAATGGCGGGGACGCACTGTTGGAGAAACTGACGCCTCTGTTCAGATCCATCTGGGAAGCGGGAAAAGTCCCACAAGACTTTAAGGATGCAACCATAGTGCACATATATAAGAGGAAGGGGGACAAGACATCCTGTGACAACCATCGCGGTATATCACTCTTGTGTATCGCTGGGAAAGTTCTGGGCAGGGTCATCCTCAACCGACTCATCACAAATGTTGCTGACACCATAGTTCCCGAATCCCAGTGTGGTTTTCGTGCAGGCAGAGGGACCAGTGACATGGTTTTTGCTGTCCGCCAGTTGCAGGAGAAATGCCGGGAGCAAAATCAGGAACTCCATCTGGTCTTCGTAGACCTCACCAAAGCCTTTGACACTGTAAACCGGAACGGCTTGTGGAAGATCCTGAAAAAGTTTGGCTGTCCAGACAAGCTTACAGCGCTGATCGCCTCCTTCCATGAAGGTATGCAAGCAAGAGTCCAAGAGAATGGTGATGCATCAGATCCTTTCCAAGTGTGCAATGGAGTGAAACAGGGCTGTGTCCTTGCACCTACCTTGTTCTCCATACTGTTTGCAGCAATGTTGCTTGATGCATTCAGCAGCTGTGACCGGGGTGTGTGCATCCAGTTTCGCACAGATGGGAAACTTTTTAACCTGCGAAGACTACAGGCCAAAACCAAAGTGTTCGAGGCCGTTCTACGTGAGTTCCTTTTCGCAGATGACTGCGCACTTGGCGCACATTCCCATGAAGACCTGCAACACATAATGGACCGATTTGCAGATGCATGCGGACGATTTGGACTCACTATCAGCCTCGGCAAGACTGAAGCCATGTTCCAGCCTTCACAATCACAGCCTGCAAATGTGCCACCACCTCCTCCCATCGTCATTAACAACACAGAGATTAAGACTGTGGACAAGTTCTGCTATCTTGGAAGTACCATCACAAACAGTGGCTCTCTGGATGCAGAGGTGTTGCAGCGTATCGGAAAAGCGAGTGTGGCCTTCGGCCGACTGACAAAGAAACTTTGGCAAGACCACGGCAACGCCTCTCCACCAAGATTGCTGTGTACAAAGCTGTGGTGCTGAGTGCACTACTCTACTGCTGTGAGACTTGGACAACTTACCGCCGGCAAGTCAAGCTACTGGAGCAATTCCACCAACGATGCCTGCGGAAAATCTGCGGCATCAAGTGGCAGGACAGGGTATCCAACCTGCAGGTCCTGAAGAAGTGTGGGCTCTCCAGCATTGAGTGCTTCATTGTCAAGTGCCAGCTAAGATAGACAGGACATGTTGTCCGCATGGAAGACAGCAGAATCCCTAAGATGCTACTGTATGGTCAACTGAAGCAAGGGCACCGCAATCAGGGTAGACCCTTTAAAAGATACCGGTGTGACAGGGATTTCGCCCCCCCCCCAGATCACTAGCATTTTCGCCCCCCTTTAGCGTTTTCGCCCCCCCCCCCCCAAGAGCAGCTGGTTACTACATATTACAGGTGCGCTACCTGGTACTATACTGCACCTGGGGAGTAACGTGTATGGTGTGTTACCTGGTACCTTATGGCACCTTATTACCGTACCGTAAGATGCCTGTCATACCTCGAAAGTCGATACTATATTGTTCGGTGTAAACATGACATTGACATGAAAAAGACAATTTTTGCAGCTGAGGTGGCATAAAAACAGTGCTACTGCGAACGTATAAATCAACACCGTCTATGGTACGGAATACGTCAGCTATATGTTTTCAATTTGTCACAGTGTTTTCTTTCTTGTGCTGGAAACATTTCCAAAGCACTAACAAAAACACACGTGAATAATAGTTTCTCATTATAAACACTATCTACGCGCAAGTTGACATAGCTGTTAGCTACACAAACACTGGTAAAGTACCAGTCTTAAGAAACACGGGTAAATGCATCAGTTCCTAAATACTAGAAAAACAGTCATGTTGGAGGTGAAGATATCCCTTGGCCAGGTGCATATACCAAAATGTGCGTTATTCTAATTAATACCTAATATTTGGATAATTAATAAAGACATTACACAGTTCTTTTGTGGTCACTTCATGGTAGAGACTTCATATTGGAGATATATAGGTTGTTTGAGGACAGGTGAATACAATGAAATACATCTTATGTCAAGACTCGGGTATATGCAATAATGGGAATACAAGGGACCCAACCCTCCTTGTCTGAAACAAGTTCAACTATCTTATTACCATGTAATTACGTTACTATTGATACTATGAATGGAGTTATGTATCAAACTCGTGTACTTATATCATTCTGAAACAGCATTTTGTGATTTATACCAATCAACTTCTAAAATGTCATGTAAACCCGTTTTTTTTGGGGGGGGGGCGAAATCGCTAAAGGGGGGTGAGGTAGGGGGGCAAGATCACTAGCCGGGGAGGGCGAGATCGCTGTCACACCGGGACACATTGAAAGCAAACCTTAAGAGCTGCAATATAAACATTAACTCTTTGGAAGAATCTGCTCAGGATAGAACAGACTGGAAGAGACAGTGTAAGTCAGGAATCATGGCCTTTGAATCGAACAGAGCTGCTGCCATACATGAGAAGAAGGAGAGGAGGAAACAGGGCTCTGTGCCTGTCAGCTCGAGCTCCTTCATCTGCAGCACCTGCGGCCGCCCCTGTGCCTCCAGAATCGGACTGCACTCGCACATGAGGAGACACCTGGACAAGTGACTGGTTAGGCTGCCTGCCTACTCATCTGTCGACAGCCGACAGGAGAATCCATCAGTTAATAAATGTTGTCAAAGATGGCCAACAAGGCTGAATATTGCATACAACAATTTTCACAACTTCAGTTTTGATGGTAGAAAGATAACACGGAGTAATGACTAAATTTTCCGTTATTTTGAATTCATGATCAGTGCAATGTTGTTCTTTACCATTGTCTAAGCAAGGAATGAATTTCAGAAATACCCATATCATTTGTAAAAGCTATCTGTTCTTAGATGAGAGCTGCTGCTACCAACTGTTATCATCTTCATACTACTATAATATCCTAAATAGGGGATTTCAGTTTCAAATTTGAACTCACAGCTAACTCGGGTCAATTACGGCATGTGAGTTTCTATCGAACATGAATCTGGCATTGGGACAGTCCATTTTCAGCCCACCTGGAGGGTGACTTAACCAAGCCTTTGCTATTTGACGGGACGGGAAACTTGCTGGTGATTTTCAATATTTTCATGCAGTCTATGAGTGGGCACAATGAAATGTTGATGAATAAACGCAACTGCTTTGTGAAGAGACATGTGACGGGTTGACATCGTAAGTGCAGCACAGATCAGTAACTGTGACGATCACCCACAGCTACTGGAGTTCTCTCTCGTATCCTGACCATAAACCTGTCTTTTTCAAGAACTCATTGACAAGCCTATTATTGGAGAGTCATTAACATCATTATAATGTGTATGTAAACATCAACAGGTCACGGGTCAGAGGTCACGGCTCCAAGATGGTCGCCTTTTTGTCAGCTGGGGAGTAAGCTCTCTCAATTTCCGTAATTTCTCGCCAAACATTACTCTTTAAGGTAGTATTACGTCACCTAAGCACTAGGCACTGTATCAACTAACCATAACATCATTTTCAGCCTCAAGCTCTATCTCAATATTGTAATATTCCAAATTCTTCCCTATTTTTACCACCCCTGGATCTTGGGGGTGGGGGCTGTATACTTGTATACATGTTATGTGAGGCATCCCCAGCTGACCCATCAAGGTTGATATCAGGTAAGCCATCTTGGTGCTCAAAACTCCACAATTTCATTAATTGTATGTATAAAACTAATGCATAGTATCAAAAATGTAAGTGGATACCTGTGCTGTACTTCCTAAAAGTTTTCAATTATGTTGTACATTTACAGTCAGCAAAATATCCATGAGTAATCGATCGTCATATTTGTACCACCAAGTAAGCTAAAAATTCAAAACCATGTCAGACTATATTTATTTCATGTGTATACTAAGTGACATCTACTCCTGATGTACTTTTTCCTTTACTACATACATAAACCAGAATAAGCAGGTTTATATTTTGTTGTAAACAAACTAGTAAAAGGGCAAGAAATTCTAACTTAGACAAGCTGTCACTAGACTCACTTTGCATAACAATGCTGACCACCCGACTGTATTTCCATGTAAATGTAATATAGGAACAGACGATGTAACAGTTCTTGGTCTAAAACAACATTACCAATTAGCACCCATTGTCCTAGGTCTGAACTGGTAGTACCACTTTTAGAGTACAGAACTCTGCTGTAATAATATCAATTGCCAATCCACTACCATAATATACATGTTTTAAATTTTACCTAAGTTATCAACCGGTCACTGTGTCAGCCATTGATAATGTATATGAACACTCTCTGTATCCTCTCTGCTACGTATACCTGCAAATGTATGTGACCTTTGACCTACTGCACCTGGGTAGATGGGGGCTCATCAGCCTGGGGAGGCCACCCATCTAAGGGAGGGAAACCCTGATCTCAAACCTCTGCTGCCTTGTTGCACACCTGGACACAGGAAAGGCTTGGGGAGTAAACCCTGAGGAAAAATCTGGAGTCGGAGTCCCGAAGGCAGTCTGGTGCTAGTTCTAGCATCATTCTGGCAGCTCCTGCGACGGCACTGGTGCCAAACTGTAGCGGCTCTGCTGTTCCTTTGGATCCATCAGTGACGTGGAGAGGGGGGGCATGCTGCATGGGCAACAACTCGTCCTCCTTATCACCCCGCCCGGGCTAAAATCCTACCAGACTCCCTACACTGGAAAGACAAAACCCGGACAATACACTGGAGAGGACACTCCAGCTTCGTCTATGACGTCGACACAACACGGGTAGCAGCAGTTACCGGTCATAAGCCATCGCTCCATTGGCGTAGAGCGTGGCGCCAGGGGTTGCTACCGACGGTGGGAGGGATCATCGCATCTCATTGGACAGCTACCGCCCGCCTCAAGCTGGGCAGCTCCCAGCCAGTTAGGTGCTGTCTCGCCACGGCCTGCTATCCTCACAGGGTGCATGGGGACTAGGATAAACTCCAAAGGGCAGGTCGACAACTACGTACCCGGCAACAACAAGAGACATCAAAAGAGACCAGCTCTAAAACTGGGATGTTGGACTGTGCGAACTATGATGACTGGTATTACTGAGAGACTCAAAGACATCAGATATGCAAGGAAGACACCGGTCATAAATGACGAGCTGAGGAGACTGAACGTGGATATAGCTGCACTTCAGGCACATTAAAGGAGCAGGACTACACGTTCTACTGGCAGGGAAAGGGGTCAACCGAGCCCAGGGAGCACGGGGTAGGCTTCGCAGTGAAGAACACTTTACTGAAGATGGTGGAGCTGGGAAGCAATGGCTCTGCGCGCCTCCTCACCCTCCGCCTCAACACCACCAAAGGCCCCATCACCCTTGTCAGCGTGTACGCGCCAACACTTGCTACTGCGCCAAAAGCAAAGGATGAGTTCTACGAGGATCTCACAGCTACCATCAGGAGCATTCCCAGTGACGAACAACTAGTTCTTCTAGGTGACTTCAATGCAAGAGTGGGTGACGATCACGAATCCTGGCCATCATGCCTTGGAAAGTTTGGTGTGGGCAAGATGAATGGAAATGGACAGCGAGTGCTTGAGCTTTGCACATTTCAAAACCTGTGCGTCACAAATTCATACTTCCAGACCAAGCCCCAACACAAGGTTTCCTGGCGACACCCTCGGTCAAAGCACTGGCACCAACTGGACCTGATCCTGACGAGACGCACATCCCTCAAGAACGTGCTACTTACGCGTGCCTATCAGAGCGCTGACTGTGACACGGACCATTCCCTGGGTATGCTGCAAGTTCAAAATGGAACCGAAGAAATTCCACCACACAAGACAACCAGGAAAGCCACGCATCAATGTCAGCAGAATGGCTCAACCAGAACTTGTGGAGCAGTTTGCCGCCACCTTTGAGAAGGAGTTCAACAGTCCTCAATCTGGAGCATCTGCTACAAAGACGTGGAACGTAATGCGAGACACGATCCATCGCACAGCTATGACCACCTTTGGAAAGAAGACCACACAGACACACGGCTGGTTTGATGCCCACTCAGCAGAGATGGCTCCTGTGATAGACGCCAAGCGCGCTGCCCTCGCAGAGTACAAGAGAACACCCAGTGAGAGTAATCTCCAAGTCCTCAGAACTGCAAGGAATAAGGTCAAACAGACAGCTCGACGGTGCGCCAATGAGTACTGGACCAGGTTTAGCGAAGACATCCACATAGCGGCGATAACAGGAAACATCAAAGGGATGTATGACGGGATTAAGAGGGCGCTTGGACCAACACATATTCTGTTTTGTAGTGTATTTTAACAAATGAAATAAAGTGCATTAAGAAGAGTTGTTTGCCTCTCTGCTTAAAGATGAAACGTTTTGCTAACTAAATTAACAGGTTATCAATTAAGTTAATATTTTTATATAAATCTCCTAAGATAACTGTTGCGAATTCTAGCCGTAAAGTCTTTGTTGTTGTAGTCTTAAACCATGTTTCTATATCCCTCCAAAATTTACAAATTCTAGGACAGTCCCAAAATAAGTGCCTCGCGGTTTCTATTTCATCATCACAGTTTTTACACATGGGATTCTCTTTAATTTTCCACAAATATAACATTTTGTTGGTGGATAAAAATTTGTGTAGAATTTTATACTAAAAGAATCGTAACCTGGGACAGATTGTAACGTTGTAGATCAGTTTAAATACATCTTTCCACGAAATAATCATATCAAATTCATCCTCCCAGTATCTTTGTATATTATCAGGATTACAAATTATGTTGCCTTTCTGAAGAAATGACGTATAGATAATTTTATTAATTTTTGTCGATTTTAACCATGAGTGATTTGTGGGCAATATTGGACCTATCATCGGTTGTTTATCTAAAAGTTTTTTTCCAAGTACTAGGTATAGCAGATAGTATTTGATTATACTCCAACTTGTCCATAGTATAACCGAATTTTACCACCAAATCGTTGTACGATAAAAATGTTCCTTTTGTATCTAATAGGTCATTTATATAAGAGATTCCACATTTTATTGGTTTAGTCCACATTATAGGCTTATTTTCAATCAAGATATTTGAGTTGGCCCATAACAATTGTGATTTTACAGTAGTTATTTTGTTGACATCATAGCTTTCAGATAAATATTATCCAAGGGTATTTGAACTTAGAATCGTAATATTTTTGTAAGAGCGAAATGTTGGCGGAAAAAGTAGGAAAAATCTAGTTTGTTTTTGATGTTTTTGCCCCGAAATTATCACCAGTTCGTCACATAATCCAAATTACCCTTGGACAGATTATTTCGATTGGGAATAAGCTCTTATCTCGTAAAAAGTCAAGGATATAGTGTGTGTCCCCGCTGGGGAATCCATACATGAATGAAACCATGAAACAGCAGTATTTTAAACCAAAATCTTACGTAGCTTTTCACTCACAGTTGTGTTCCCAGAAATATGGAGAACTCGTAATCACGGTGCCTTCTTTGCAAACGAGGAGTTAAAACAGACGTACTGATACAGTCTGACCACCTGTCAAATTGATTGTTTCCCTACCAGACTTTTTCCTACCAGCTGCAGTCTTTTATTTTCTATTCTTCCCATTTAGGAGAAGCAAAAGTATCCCATCTTTATGTGCCACCAAATTTAGTCTTTATCTATATTCTATAAGTGTGTCAAAGAGACTATTTGATACTTTTGTCTGCCCTGCCCTGCACCCGTGTTATCAGTATGGCAGTCAGTGAGAGACTGAAGCCAGTTAGTTTACACTAGTGAAACCTTACAGTTTAAGATTCATGTTGTGCCAAGGTAAAGCAATACAAAGTTAAGTTTTGACAAATATAAAAACAATACACAATAGTCACTATCCAGTCACTGCAAACATGTACTTTAAATACTAAAACCATTTAGGTGCTATTGGCTACTACGTGACAGAGACCATAGTAGTCATGGTCGTTACCTTCAAAAGTTGAGCCGTGATCTCCGATTCCTGCGACGTTGTAGTTTTGCTGTTCATTTGCAGCTTCCTTGTCCTCTTCTGCAGCTGGTAGAATATACATACATATATACTTTTATCAGCATGTCATTCAATTTTTGTCATTGAAAAATTGGGAGAATTCATATTTATGGGTTTGGAACGATAATGGAAAGCACGTATAACAGTCAGTATTCACTTTCCCGTCATTATACGTCTTTAGGTTAAAGACAAATATCACGTGCACGTATAGGCCAATTATATCCGGGGAGAACAAGGCCGTATTCGTTACCTTCAAAAATGGAATCTTGACTTCCAATTTCTGCAACGTCGTAGTTCTGTTCTACGTCTGAAGGCTGTTTTTCTTCCGGCATTTCTAAATAAAAACAGTGAAGGACGTTGGTATTCACACATAATATGTGATGACATTAGATACTGATAAAGCATACGCAGTTAGGAGCAAGAAGCAGTATTTAATGCCACCAATAGTGCCTGACCCTCAGGCATAACGACGGGGCTAGATAATGCTAACGTCAAAGTTTCTGTAAATGTAATAAAAGTGATATACTTTGTAATCACTTTCGCGAAGGAATTTTTAATGTGCACACTCTGCATGATATTTTCTGTAACAAACACTTCACACCATGTTACAAACAAACTACTGAAACTAGCTGGGCAACAAAAACACCACATGAACCACTTACCTTTTTGTTCTGATTTTGATGTGGCTAGCTTTTTCAAGAGATCCAGGAGTTTGGTCTCCTTAGAGTTAATAGGTGAACCATCACTTTGTGTAGTTTCCTCATCGGTGTGGGTCATTGAGGCATCATCAATTGTTTCCTCCTCTACAAGTCAATGCACGTTTTAATATTTATTTTTAAATAAGTCATGGATACCATGTAACTCCGACACAATCTAGTTAATGCATCAAACATTACCCATCCACACTCAATAATAAATGAGTACCATACATGCATGTAATTTTTATTTTGCCACCATGCAATACAGATAAATTTGATCAAAAACGATACATATAACGTAACCTGACCTGCTAACAATCGAAGCTGACGCACAATCTTCTCCATGTTGGCAGAATCCCCCACTGTAAGAGAACATTAAAGCAACGTTACTGTGCCTTTAGTTAAAGTAATGTCTCTCTCGCTACTAATGCAAACTGATTGGTCCACAACCATGACAGACGCAACCATGACAGATCTAATAAAACAGAGCCCGCTTTGGATATATGAAAATTCATGTACACAACCAAGATTGAACTTACTTGCTTACGTTTCGGTGTCTATCAGACACCTTCCTCAGAGCTTCTGACTGGAGTTCTGCTTCTCGTCGCTATATGTAGCCGATGTAGGTGGCGCTTTTACGACGAGAAGATTATCCCAAACGTGTCCAAGTTTGTATCCCCGTAAACGTAAGCAAGTAAGTTCAATCTTGGTTGTGTACAAGAATTTTCATATATCCTATATTCTACCAACCTGATGAAATTATTTTCGGAAGGAGAACCCGCTTTAACAACAAAAAATGAAAGAAAACTTGTTATTCCAATTACAATATTTCCCTGTTATATTGGGATAAATAATGGCCGATCTGATGTGACAACATGTCTAACCATTTTTCGATAGTATGCTTGATAATTGGTTTAACCCTATTCACACGGGGGGGGGTGCTTTTTAGGCCTGCGTCAAATGTAATGTCATATAATGCAAGAAACAGCTTATTCTAGAGCCGCCAAATTCAGTGAATTTTCCCATAGTTTAGCTGGGAACAATTTTTAGAAGTTATGAAAAAAAAATTACCATTTTTGGTGTTGCCATGGCAACCGTTTGTTGACAGGAAAATTTCTATATTATGTTTCTTTTCTATTACTGCGAACACAATCAAAATGATGACGTCATATTACGTCAAAATAGCGTCAGATTTCTTAAAGATTTTAACTATTACGTCTACATCATTCTCTGAAAATTTGTTGGTCATAAGTCATTTAAGAATTACAGGAGTCAGAAAGGACTCAGGACTCAAAAGCTAGCCCCCCTCCCCCTGTCCAGGATTGACCAAAAAATCCGGTCTGAATAGGGTTAACATATTTACCATGGAAACAGCATGGAAATAAAGTGTTTGCAAATAATCAGCGTTTGGCTATACGCATTGCAATCGCTTCAAAGTAAGAATCTTCTTTTTTTACTGCATTCTGTAAACAAAAAAAAAAGTAAAGCGCTGTATCTTCTGTATACTACAGGTCATGCAAGGCCATATACATCGATACTTTTCAGATTAACACGTCTGTCCTTTAAAATTTGAATACATCGATCCACAAGACTTTTTGCCATTGTAGTTAAATTGGGAGTAGCAAATTCAGTACATACCCACAGCCATGGCCAAGATGGCGGCCAGGACTAGTGTTGGGGTCTTCATTGTTGGTCGCTGTACCTGGAAAAAACATATTTTAAAATCTACACTCATGTGCTACATAAAGACACACTCATCTACAAGGTAGGTCAATCTTAATAAGCTGTCTGTATATCGTGCTGATATATGATAAATGTTTCCCGTCCTGAATATATTATAATGCAAACAGTGAAGATTTAAATTAATTATCTTACAGAATTCAAGTCTCATCCGACCAATACATTTTTAAGACGAATCTGACCGAATGGGGTCTTTTTGGAGCCCATTTTGATTTGCTGGTGGTTATTTTTGTCCTTTTGTATTCATTTTTTTACCAATAAATTAAAATTATTTTGACATGTTAGGTGTCAAAATTAAAAAAAAAACTACTTTATTAGGAATCAACTGGCATTGTAAAATGTCAAAGACATGTCCACTGAATTGTTTTGATTTTACACAAACACCAACAATGCATATTAAAACTAAAGTTCGGCGAACTCA
Source organism: Branchiostoma floridae (assembly GCF_000003815.2). Classification (NCBI taxonomy): domain Eukaryota; kingdom Metazoa; phylum Chordata; class Leptocardii; order Amphioxiformes; family Branchiostomatidae; genus Branchiostoma; species Branchiostoma floridae. The sequence goes on from NW_023365743.1 coordinate 68,147, forward strand.
TACCTTCATGACATATTGAGTGTTTTTGTCGATTTTATGTTTGTTGATGATGACTTGTATGTAACGATATTTGTGTTATTTCTACTAGTTGTGTGGATAGTTATAACATGGGCACCATGTTAAGATGCAACTGGTGTGGGGAATATTTATGATGTTTATATTATCACGTTATGATAGTACTGACAACTTGCAAGGTAAGGAGTATGTTTCAGAATTCATAACAAATAACTGCGACACATCAGGATGCAAACACATCTTCAACACAAGCAATAAGACACAAAATTTCCATCAACCAATACCCACATATAGGTTACGGGGACAAGTTTATGCCAGATATATAATAATCCAAGTACATACCAACACAACATCAGCCTAACGCCACGTGGAGCACGAAACATCTAACAGCACAAACGAAGTATAACACACCAGGTCCCCAAAGGCACAAGTGGATAAATACAAAGTTAATCATCATATTCAAATTGTCCAGGATCGGCAAACAGTTGCTCTAAGGAGTCAGACAGTTGCTCTAGAGTTGCTATATGACGTCAACTGTTCAGATGAGGTAATACCAAACACATCAACATAATAGATATGTAATAAAACCGATTACATACTAACAAAGAACAAAGAGTCTGCCAATTTTGTACCTCAAACATGGTAGAAGATGAAGTGCACTTCACTATTGATTGTGATATGTATGTCAATGATAGAAATACTCTATTTAGTTATATAGAAAGTAGATTCCCTCATTTTAGACACATGAGTAGCACTGACAAGTTTATATTTCTCATGCGTTTTGACAAACCGACAATAGCGAAACCCATACAGTTCTACATTTTCACCATTACCAAGAAGCGAGAAGAAGCCGAACTTTTGTGTTAGACTAGATTTGTGATAATTTTGAGCTATGTCAGAAGATTTGGCAAGAGAAGAAGTGGCCCAAGGAATGGACACAGTCTCTAGTTATTCCCTTGCCCAAGAAGGGGAATACACGCCAGTGTCAAAACTACAGAACCATCAGTTTGATCAGCCACCCGAGCAAGATACTTCTTAAAGTAATCTTGAAGAGGCTGAAGTGTAAGGCAGAAGAACTACTGGCAGAAGAACAAGCTGGTTTCAGGCCAGGTCGAAGCACCACTGAGCAAACTTTCAACTGCCGGCTCATAACTACACATCTCGTACTATGAACACGTCACGAACGAGCATGTACGGGAACAGGTACGCGGCCTCGTTGGCCCGCAGGAAACACTCCTAGCAACAGTTAAAAGACGTAAACTGCAGTGGTTCGGGCACGTTACCCGACACAACAACCTTTCCAAGACAATCCTACAAGGAACGGTGGAAGGTGGACATCGCCGTGGACGGCAGAAAAAAGCTTGGCATGACAACATCACTGAATGGACGGGCCTCAGCCTACAGGAGAGGTTAACCCTGGCTTGGGAGAGACGAACCTGGAGGCAACTTTCGATCTTCATGTCTACCTTGTCCCCCCAACGACCTGGAGGTCAAGGGACTAGGTAGGTAGGTAGGTTGGTAGGTAGATTTGTGATACTTCTATATGAATATATCTCGACTTGTTGTGACCTGTACTTAGCTCGGTTGGGCAAAATTGTACAATAAAGGTCTTCATTCTACTAACAGAACTTCAGCGTGACGCAAGGTAGACCACATAACATCTAACAGCACAAAAGAAATATAATACAGCTTGTTCCTAAACGCACAAATACATAAATACAATTTATTATCACTTTCAAAATTGTCCTGGTTCCCCCAAACACATGCTCTACGATGTCAACTGAATATCGCAGATATAGGGGTGATTTCTGATATTATTACATCGATTATAACGACAAATACGGGGCCCAAAATCTAATCACTTCCAGCTATCATCACATCCCACCACACATCAAGTATGAAACCAATCCACCCAGCCGTTCTTGAGTCGAGGCTATCGTTTTCCCCAAACAGTTGATGTCAACTGATCCAAAAAAACATATGTTCATGGCTATCACAGGCGAAACAAATCACCTCACCATCTGCTTGGACACCCCACCAACACACCGAGTATGAAATCAATCCACCCAGCCGTTCTTGAGTTATCTTGTACACAGACAGACAAACATAACAGAAAATATAACCTCCATGACATTTCATGAAGGTAATCACACTAAGTTGACAGTTATATACGTTACGGGCAAACCTCAAGTAACGCAAGGTTACCAGTTCACGTGCGCGTTCAGGACCAGTTTACGGTCACTTATACCCTCCTCACATGAGGCGAAAATCGGTCGGAAGACTAGTCTACGAGCTCTAAATGACATTTTCGTGAGTAAGACGTCCAGTGTTCTCACGATCATCTTGCGATTTTTAGGTATCGCCGGCGATTTTAGGGGCCGTACGATGGTCGCGGTGCAGCGAAACATGTTCTGAACATAAGCGACAAGTCGCAGGAGATCTCTGAGATCGCAGAGCTCGTTACCAAGTCGCAGATCATGCGTGCAAATCGTGCGTATCTCGCAGGGGTATCGGTCGACATTCGATCGATAGTCGTGCGTCAATCCAGCATAGACCTAGTTATTAATCATCGAGCGCAAATCGGATGGCAAACGCCCGTCAGTCGGGCGACGTTCCGGCGACGTTCGCCCGACTTCCTTTTGTTTACAAATATTGAATTTCTGAGAATGCAAGGGTGGTTCTGTCATTGTGGCCCCTGTGGCAGTATATAGGCTGGCTTTGTGACACAATTTCTTTTCTTTCGTCATTTTTAGTATGCCCGCGCATTCCATTAATTGGTTAAAAAGATTACGACAACAAAAGAAACGACACTTATTGATATCTTGCCTTCCTGTGAGGAACTTTTTGTGTTACTTTGTCCGCGTGCAAGAGGTCATTGGAGGTTCATTATCATAGATTTATTCGGAAATGATCGCACGAGCCTCGCTTATATGTGACGGGGACAATTTTGGGCGAAAAATACGCAAGACCATCTTAAGATCTTAATATCAGCCGACCTTCCTGCGATCGCGAAGTACGTCCGAAGATCGTATATAATGTGAGGGGGGGTAATATGGGCAGGTGCAGACTTCGAGGTGAATTGTGAAAAAGAAAATTCTCTTCAGCAGACAAGAAGTATGTTTACAGGATCTATGTGTATGTATCTTATTTATGATATATGTTTGCATCCAGCAACTGACTTAACATTTTAAAAGCCTGACAACAATTTAAATTGACGCATGGGATCGTAGAACACTGTTATAGATGACCCGGTTTTTTTTGGTAATTCTCAACCGCTTACTTCGTCCCCTCTTTCTAAATCCTACAAACTCTATATCAACTGCAACATCGTCTGAAACCAAACCTGCAGTTTCTATCTCAAGAATCTATGGTGATTTTATGTATGTTATCCAAAGGAAGTCTTAAAAACTACATGAAAACAAGTGACTGTTGTCACCAAGCTGGTAGTTTTCGAACGCCATGTTGCATCACGTGACTGTGCAGTTCAAGCTTGTGCACTGGGGAGCAGGGCAAAATCGCTAAGGGGCGTTGTTTTAGCCGAATCCATGTGGGGAGGGCACGGCTCGATGAAGCCATATGTATACTGAACGCGTTTCAAGGCCAATAACTATCTATACAATTAATAAAAAAACATATAAATGCGTCGCCGATGTCATGAGTACCATTGGGCAAGTTGTGGAACAGCATGGCGATAAGAGTGGCGTTCTGTTGGGGCAAAGATGACTTACCGGTGCGTTTAGTGGCGATGCAAAGTGCACGACATGGCGTCGATGTAAACATTTATCCATCGTGTTATCTCAGTGGACTACTTGGGGAACTTTTAAATGGGAAATTATCAATTGTATGGCCTTTAGAAAAAATAATCCCAGGGAGAAACACCCAACTGACCGTAAACTGGTCACCCTGAAAGAATTTTTGGCTTCAGACTTGTTTATTGAAGAAGCTCGCACGGCGATAAAGTCAACAGAAGAAATATGATGCCACACAGAAGTTGAGGCAGACCGACTAAAATATCTTCCAAAAGGAGAGCTTTTGACTTCTGCCAGCGCGCTTTCCCTACACAAATCGACCGTAAACTGGTAACCTTGCGTTACAGATAATAAAATTAAGGAAATACGATTTACACATATTGGGGCCAAGAAGTCACGATAAGGTCACAAGAACAATACTGGAGAAGTCCTTATATATATATCAATTGTACCGACGAATAGCTTGGTGAAGAAACGAGTTACTGAGAACTGTACGGGCTGTTGGTACTATGAGTTCGGACTTATTTCTGAGACTTCGCCCTGTGGCCATAGACCTTGTTGGTGGGACCATAATATGTAGAGTGTGACTTTCCTCTAGCATACCCTTCAACAGTTTCACTGCGGCCGCTTTCCGTCTTTCTTTCAAGGTTGGTAGGGCTGGTACAGTGCGTCTACCCCCTAGTGAGATAATCCTGAGCGCCCTCCGCTTTACTCTCTCGATGGACTGTTCATGTTCTTTGCTACAGTCCACCAGTAAAACATGTGCGTACACAAGCATAGGTCTCACGAGGGTAATGTGCATTTGAATCAAGCCAGTCCAGTCCTATGTCTGACTCCACTCAAGGCACAGGTTTCCCCCGAGACTGAGTGTTTGCGGGACCGGGACTGATCTGTTGAAACAGATCTGTAGCAGCTGGCTCAGTTATTAATGCTCAGTATCATAATGTTTGCAGAAAATGGGAAGAAACCACTGTTTGCATCTACCATACTCCACTTGATCTAACCATTTTCTGTCTTATCAATTTCTAAACCAGAATGTTGATGCTTCAATGATACCGATAGCAAAAATATGTTAGTTGGAAAGAAAATATAAGATATTTGTAAAAAAAACTAACGAATTTATTACTAAATTATGCACTATAGCCTGTCAGCTAAATATATGTATAAAGTAACTCTTGTCTTTTTATCTGCAAAAATCTTTCTTGTAGGTACCTTCTGTAAATTCTTTCAATATGTTCTTTCTTGATCAGGTAGAAAAAAATTCAGCCGCATTAGCATGAGCAGTTAGTGCTGATTGTCTTGATTTATGCGGAATGTCGAAAAAGTTGATATATTCATGGAGGTTATATTTGTACTAACATTTTTTTGTGTGTCTGGGTGTCTGTCAACAGGATAATTCAAGAACGGCTGAATTGATTGGTTTCATATTTGGTGTGTTGGTGGGGTGTGATGGACACTGATAAAATTCATGTTTTGCCCCTTAGCGGCTTCCCTTGGTACTGCAGTCCGTTTTTATATCTCGTTTTCTGAACGTGTTCTTTTGGATGCAGTTCAAAAAGATGGTGTGTTAAAATGTCTACATGATATTTGTTTGTTGCGGGAATAACAAAAACTCAAGCAAAATGATTTTTGATTTTGGAAATGGTCAGACAATTCAGATAGCATTCACTGCCTTTCTACCGTAAAACTAGTAATATCTTGCTCAAGGGCAGATTTTATACATTGCTAATTGATATGTAACGTTCACGAGGTTAAGATAATTTTTGGGGAGAACAGTTGCACGTGTAATCTCAGACCCATAAATCACATTGCAAAACAATCCCTAACCCGGCCATGACGGTGCTAACAACTAAGCAAATATTAGTGGGAAAACCAAACAGAATTTATAACAAAACTGCCTCAAAAATCCCAGGCAATTGCAAGCTGCTAGTAATCCATAACTATCACCGCTACAAACTTACAACACCACTGAGCAATTACCGTCGCGATTGCACGATTAGCCCTAAATCTGTCTGACACTGCCAACACAACAACAACAACAACGACAACAACCTCACTCGATACTGATGTCGCGAATACCGAGGTCTAGAAAACCATGCAGGTGGCGAGCGACAGGAAAAAATATAGCGGGAACCGCGAAAATAGTCCGGAAGTGACTCAGGACGAATCTCTGCATCCAGGTTTAGCAGCAAAAAATTGAACTCGGGAGGGACGTCAACGAATCGGCCACGCGATCGATCAGGAAGGCGTTCCAGAAAAAAGTCTCCCGCCTTGGAACGAACGAGATCGCAAACTTTTCACACAAAAACATCGGCAGGCGCCGGAAACTTGGCGACCTTGATGCGATGTTGCAGGACTTTGTGAGAACAACACCACAGAAGGGGCGGCGTCATTTTCTTTGTTGTTGTTTTTACGCTCGATTGGCGGCGAAATCTTGTTGATTCCGATTTTTTTTTACATTTGTAGTAGCTCACAAAGAACGCCTTATATATTGCATTTTTAACGCTATGAATTGACTGTAATTCTGCCCTAGAAAGTTGAACGTATGCGTACGGGTGCGAGGTCATCAGAGGTCCTTGTGTTACGTGAATAGGAGACTCGGCGGGTGGTCGTACATCGTACACCAACCCTGCCCCTATGTACTAAGTTAGATTTTTTTAAGTTCGTACATCGTACATCGTACACCAACCCTGCCCCTATGTACTAAGTTGGATTTTTTTAAGTCCGTACATCGTACATCGTACACCAACCCTGCCCCTATGTACTAAGTTGGATCTTTTTAAGTTCGTACATCGTACATCGTACATCGTACATCGTACATCGTACACCAACCCTGCCTACCTGTACAAAGTTATATGACGTCACTTAAAACTTCCGAAGTTTACCGATTACGGTCTATATCTACCTTTAACTTCGTACAAGTTCGTACAAGTTCGTACACTCTAACTTCGTACAATTACCCCTTTTCTGGACATACCTCTACTGTTGGAACATAACAAATGTAACATTACATTGCTGACCATTGCCAAGTATTCAATTTATATTTCTTGGATACGATGGAAAGATAACCCGAGACAATTGCTACTCGATGATGTACACAACACGTTTATGTCCCTATGCTCCCTGTACAGAGCTGAGTAAATAAAATAAAGTTAACCCTATTCAGACCGGGCTTTTTTGGTCATCCCTGGACCGGGGGGGGGGGCTTTTGAGGCCCTCCACTTCTAAGTCCTCTAACTCTCGAACGACGTGCCGTAAGGCCACCAAATTTTCAGGACATTATATCGACATAATATCTGACAAGTATTTGACGTTTGACGTTACGTTGACGTAAGATGACGTAATTATGACGTCATCAATTTGATTATATTGGCCGGACCCATGAAAAAAGGGTATTCTCAGAAAACTTCAAGTTATACTACAAAAATGTAACAATAAGTGAAGATAACAGAATAATAATGTTTATTACGACTTGTATTGCCAATAGCAAAATCGATGACGTCATAATGACGTCATAAAATGACGTCATGCACATCTAAGATACGAGATAGGCTCCGCCATATTATATCCACCACCTTGAATTTTTAAAACTTCTTTTTTTGCTACAAATAATCACAATGGGCAATGGAAATAGACTAAATTCATTCATTTAGATGGTTTTTGATGAAAAAATACCAGGTAGTTTCAAATTTTAAGGGAAAATAAGCTTGTTATTCTTGATCTGGCCATACGGTCCGCCATCTTGGATTTTGGGCTGATGACGTCATCAAATTAGCATAATTTATGCATATATAATTATGAAAGATATGCTAAATAATATAAGATTTTATTTATGTAACAAAATAGCAGTAATATAGCAAATAAATGTGAAAAATACATTGTTAGAACCAAAATTAGTGATTTTTGGCAAAACTGCCTGTCAGCAAACGGTTGCCATGGCAACACGAAAAAATGGAAAATTTGTCAAACTTCGCAAAATTGTTGCCAACAATATTTTAGGAAAACTCACCAAATTTGGTGGCTTTAGCGTAAGGCGTTCTGGCGTTATAGGACATCGAAGTTAGCGCGGGCCTCAAAAGCCCCCCCCCCGGTCTGAATAGGGTTAAAAGTTAAAAAAAAAAACATCGTGCAATATTACAATAGTCATGACGGATTTCTCAAAAGCATTTGGCAGAATCGATCACACTGTATCGATAAATAAGTTGTTAAAGCTTGGAGCGTCACCTTGTCTAATACTATGGATCAGTAACTTTCTTTCCAACCGACGACAGCGTGTGCGGTACGACAGCTTACTCTCTGACTGGGAAAGTCTGTCATGTTCAGTACCTCAAGATACACTCCTGGGTCCGATTATATTTCTGGACGTCTTTGAGAACGCACTAAGAGAAGCACTGGTACGAGAGTGGAAGTTTGTTGATGACATCTCTGTGGCTGAGTCACAGTGAATCTTATGTCTTACAGAGTGAGCTTGACAGGTATAGTGACTGGGCCAAACTAAACCAATGCAGAAAAGTGTAAGGTCATGGTTTTCTATTGGATGAAAGTGCACCCCAGACCACCTGTCCTCAAAATTGAAAGAACACAGCTGGAAATAGTACACGTTACTTGTCTACTTGGCATGTGGCTACAAGCAAACTTGAAATAGAACAAGTAGACAAAATGTTATCAAAAGTGAATTGAAGACTGTTCATGTTAAGAAAAGTAAAGCGCTTTAAATTCCAACCGATAACCTTGTTTAAGTTTAGACAGGTGGTAGAGTGTTGTGCTCCAGTATGGCACCCTGGGCTGACATCATCACAAACTGTACGTCTGGAAAGAGTCCAGAAAAGATCACTGCGGACTATCCTCGGGAACACTACATAGACTATGAGACTGCGCTTCTGACCACAAACCTTCAGACACTTGAAAAAAAGGGAAAAAAGAAGGATTGGCTTGTGCTTGAAGCTCGACCCGTTAGTGATCCCGCCAAGGGCTGGCGGGATTCACGGCAGATTCACGAGAAACTCGGAGTTGTTCAAAACAGTAAGATGCAGAACCAACCATTACAAAAACTCCTCCATTCCATACTTCGTAAATCTGTTAAACGAGCAAAGCTAAACAGTAGTAGACTTGGATAATTCTAGTCACAATGTTCGTCATATAGTATTTTTCCGTCTCTTGCCTATATATAATGTGTCTACATTAAGTTTTAAAATATACTTAGTTTTATTGTGTATGGGTGTAATTCATCCGATAGCTTTTAACTCCATGTATTAAGGAATCGATAAAAAAAGCAGAAATTCAGCCAACTAGCTGCCAAATAATTTTTTTCTGAAGTTGTGTTGTTCAACAAATAAATAAACCATTCATTCTTTCATCCATTACAAAAGGTACACATGTAACTATCCGTATAATAAACTAATCTTAGATAAAATTGAAAGCCCCACAGTTTGGAAAAATGGGCGGCCCCTTCTGACAGAAATCTGGAATCGTTTCAAATTCCGTGGATTGACTGAACTTCACAACTGAACGAAAACTGTCAAATTTCATTTACAAATTACTACATAGAATTCTGCCAGGTAACCACAATCTTTACAAATGGAAAATAATAGATTGCCCTCTTTGCAACATTTGCAAGATAACAGAGAACGGGGAACAACGTGTAAGTTGTAAGTATACCACCGACACTCCCGTCAGAAAATGAGAAAATTTGTGATTGCAACAGAAAGGGTTGATATCACTTAACTCACTCTAATATATGCACACTCTTTGGCGCCTTTTGACATTTGTTACACCCTTTTTTTTAGAAGAAAGAACAACGTAAAAAATTGGAACTTCCCTGTCTTCAGAATGCCAAACCCATACAACAACTATGTTATTATCTATTCTGTACCTAAAAAGGCCTCAGAAAAAGGGCCAATGAAGTCAAGATAGCCGCATTTTTACACCTTTTATGGAGAATTATTCCTGATTTTGTTTAAATCGTACCTGAAGTGATAACTTCAATGATATGAGAACTTACTTTTTCTGCCGGCTGTGTTCGGTGAAGGCCACTGAAGGGGTGCGTGTTCTTCAGGACCGGCGCGCTCTGGTCTTCAGTGACGAAATTCACAAATTTATAGTAGTACGTATGCAGATTATGTGCCTATTATCTATGAGATGCCTTTTAAGGAGAATAATTTCTCCCCACCGTCGTATTAGGAGGAAACGCACTTCTGTGATTGGCGAAAGTAACGAGGGGAAAAATTTCGGGGAGGGTGTATGGATAGATTACATCATTCTTCAGTAACCAAGGCGAACAAACAGCGGGCATGTTTACATTAAAAAACAGCAATAAGCACGGAGGATATGTAGAGAGGTTACATCATTTTTAAGTAAATAAGCTGAGCACCCAACCGTAAGTCACGATCTACAGCTAACAGTAAACAACACAACAATGGATCCAGTGATATTTCAGACATCTTAAGAGGCCCTGTCTGTAAAAAAACCAAACAAGCATAGGGTGGCCAAACTAAAAAAAACATTTCCTTAACTGTACTGTGGTGGTAGGGCATTGGTCCAAACTTACAAAACCCTAAAGATTTAGACCTGTGATCACCGGTTGCCATGGCAACGGCCATTTTTCAAAATTGATGCATTTTCACCAAGGGAAGGCCTTAGTCTTTTCAACATAGACCATCTTTAGACCCCTGTAACTCCCAAAAATTAACAGATTTTATTGATTCCCACATGTTATTACCCATATTCTAATAAGAAAAATGATATATAGCTATGCTCGTTATTATATTTTCGTTGTGATGTGCATCAGATGTTTAAAAATGATGTGTTGTTGTAAATTTCCAAAATTGACAAAAATCCCTTTTTGACCATTTTACTGACCATTTACCCATTTACTCAAAGCAAATCAATTTTCACGTCCACGGATGACCAAAAAATCCCGGTCTGAATCAGGGGAAATCGATTTTTAATTTTAGTTTGACCAAGATTTTATTTTTGCGAACTCCATTCATCGCGGACTCTTTGCTATTTGTTGTACCCCCACCACACCCCACCTTGTGGCTTTGGGGTTGGTTTGTAACGCTATATTATATTATAATATTTCAATATAACTCCATAGGACTTTCAGCCTGGCAAATATCATGATTTGTCAAAATATCATTAATCTAGTAAAACATGGTCTGTGTGAGGTTGTGTGGCGTAACTACGGAGTGTTCGGTTCAGAACTGACCCGGGTTTGAATTCTTTCATGTCATCGATTTTGTGCCCTTGGAAAAGTCACTTTGCATGACATTCCTAACTCCATTCAGGTGTAAAATGTGTCGGCGAGGTAAAAGACAGGAATAAAGAGAAATAAAGTGCGACAGTCCGCGACTTTATTCCAATCAAAAAGCTGGAAACGCGGAGCTTCCATTTTTTCTGAGTTCTGATTAGCTATTATCAAACTCGATGCCGATTGTGTTCTGTGCGTTGATAGGTTTACCTCTGACGTAAAACCAAAAAAGTGCGACTTTAAGCCAATCAAAAAGCTTGAAACGTTGAGTACATGTTTACAGCTTCCATTTTTTCTGATTTCCGGTTGGAGTATTCAAATATCTGAGGAAAAACTAAATGTTGACTTCGCCCACATAAATATCGGAAAATGTGACATCTCAGGCGTTCTTTTTAAAGCTCAGGTTCAATAGAAGCCCTACAGGCCCTGGGCTCTATTAATATGAGTCTTTTAGAAGATGTAGAGTATGTCTCAGAAGGTATTTGTTTTCATGATATAATAGACCAACAGAGGAACAGTACAGAAGTCAAGCAAAGATAAGCTTAGCATGTGCCTTATAAAAATATTAGAGTTCTCCAGACAATACGGGGCAAATGAAGCAACGAAAAAAACAGGAAATATCTATGGTATTGAGAGAAAACTACTGTGTATGTTGTCTCACAACTGTTATTGCTGGAAGTCCAACAAATGGTGAAATCTGATCTAGAAATTTCTACAAGAGAAAGTCCCATTGTGAAAATATTAGAGGTCGAGCTAAGTGGGGGGAAGAAGGGGTAAAACCTTCTAAATATTTCTTATATCTGGAAAAAAACAAGGCATAAAAAAGAAAATTGATTGATTAAAATTAAACGTTGAGGGAAAGGGATTGAAAAGACCACAAAAATCTTGAGCGACTGTACCAATTATTGTTGTAAACTATTTAAGACCAATCTAAGAAAGCCTTTCTTGGCAAAACAATAACCAAAGAAGAATGCAAAGAAGCCTTTTTGCCCTTAATATAAACAAAAGTTATCGAAATTAAATGGTATCCCACCCGAACCAAACATAAGACCCATACATAACAATAATGAGCTAAGCCAGCGAATTTTAGAACTGGCGGCCTAAAAGCCTTCTGAATACTGAAAACCTTGCCCATATTTATAAAGACAGAGTACTACACAGGTTGATTGACCACATATATGACCAAAACTGCATATTCAAAGAAGAAATTATCGGACAAAATGTGCGCCTGATTAAAGACATTATTGACCACACAGAAACCCCCAACTTACCTGGAGCTACTTTTTTTTACTTTGCGAAAGTTTTTGATCCTGAAAATTCAGGTGGAAAGTATAAGAATTTTTTTTTCCTTTAATTTAGTCTGTTCTTCATTTATGTCATGCATTTACAATGACATCATCTGTAATATCATCAATCAAGGATGTTTGAATTCTTCCCCTTAACAAAGGTATCCGCCAAGGATGTCCTTTATATGCTCATCTTTTTAGCAGCAGAAGTTGTGGCTGCGAATATTAGGAATGCACATGATATAGCTGTACTAAAAGTAAAAGCCAATTTTAATGAAACTGTTAAAATTACAATTTTACAAGTAGTCGATAACACCACATGTTTGTATCCGGTGTTACATCCATGGAAAATGCTTTCAGACTTATTCAAGACTTTTGTAGTGTTTCAAGCCTCACTTTAAATGTCAAAAATGTAAAGGATTATGGAAAAGAACTTTTGTTGATAGACAAGACACCCCATATTTTTGCCAAAGACATCAGTAGAATCATACAGCAAATGCTTCTATAACTCTTTCCTAGACCATGAATGTGAACTTTAGAACTGGGAGAAAAAGATAGAGAGATTGAAAAATATACTATTAAGTCTTGAGATGTAGAAATCTAACCATGAATAGAAAAATCACTATCATTAAGTCCCAAGCACTGTCTCAGATAACACATAGCATGGCAATGATTGTTACACCACCCTGGGTTATTACAGCTGTAAAAAGGAAAATGTTTACCTTTTTATGAAAAGATAGAATAAAAAGATATGTTTTAATCCTATATGTGAAATCTAGATTATCAGAAAATCAACTGTTATCATATATATGTATCGGATATACATGTTGACATTTGAAGACAATTGTAGAAGGATAGCACTGCCTTTCTTTTGCCCTAATAACCTTATATTACACATGGACTTTAATACACAAGGTAATGGCCTAAACCTAAAGTTTTATAATCATCCCACCCTACCACAAAGCTGATATAGTTGATAACATCAATCCCCTTAACGTTAGAGAACATCCCTAGACACACTGGATAACAACCCACTACCCTTAGAGCCCCCAAAAGCCTCGACAAATCTTTACCTTCTGTCTTACCTGTCTTCTGTGGCACAGTCAAAATAACTTACTAACTAGAGTGTAGTGCCACATTGTCCTCGTTTGTAATTAAAGCAAAGGGGGAATTCGAATATGTTGGTAAGGTATGTATAAGTAAAAGCATTTGAAGGAAAATGTCGCACCTCGTACTTTCCCTTTGCCGCGGGGGTGGGCACGGCTGTCGGAACAGCAAAAGCACCTGCGACACAGACCACCAACACAACTGTCATCAGAGCCATTGTAGCCTGCAAGACCATGTAATCCCCAGAACATGACTCCAGCACTTTTAGGAAAATGAGCAATTAGCCATGGCCAGGCACGATGTTCCGTGTACCGTTTAGTACACGATCGTAGCATGGGGTAGAATTACCCTGTGCTGTACACACACAGCAATGGACCAGAAGAAGCGTGAATCCTGCTTTTTAATCCCCACATACCAGGTTCAGGTAAGGCCAAACACCTGCGAAATGAAATATCTGGACACCGATTGTCTCCCCGACAAGCGCACTTAGATGCTAAATAAGCGCCCGAGATCAGCCAGAGAAGTTAGCCAATAAAAATAATACAGACCTACGTTATAAAATGTTCCCATAGGAAAGTTACAAGTAGTCCCAAATCACCATTTGTGATCATGATTGTTATTCTTAGGATTATGGTATCCAAAGGCCAAGGAGGAGCCCAGCCATCTCCTTCTGCCAATGAAAATTTGATTGTGTATGGTGTATGCTGTCATCGTACTGCCAGTGCCACACTTATATATTATATTCTCTTGGCGAAATACTGTATATACCTATGTTATGTCAAAAACATGAAACCAAACTTTGCGCATTTTAAGAACAGGGTAAATTATAGTATAGAAATAGCCTTGTAAGGTGATACAGTCTGCTCACAGCTACTTTTATGTATTATAATGTTATCTGATTGTTATGTGAATGTATTGTTATGTAAATGTTAATAAAGTTTGAAAAAAAAAATTAAAAAAAAATCTCCTTCCGCCCCTTACCTCCTGTTATATAAATACTTACTTTTGAATGAACACACAGACTCAACTTTAATGTGCGGTGCGGTAATTACATATAGACACCAATGACCGTACTCATACAAAGCAACTAATATCAAATGGGAAATATACACTCCGAACAACATCATCTGTTTGAATATTATATTAAGTTATACTTAACTTGGGTTTTAAAAGGTCTTAAAGAAATCTTAATCTGTGAAAAGATATGGAATATAAAGAAAAAACGTCTATAAACGATGGAACCGTAGCTGTATATTTATGCATTCTTTCTAAAATCCAAAAGCTTTATCTATAGGTTGGAATAACAGCATGTTACTGTTAGCAGAATGTTACAGTCGCACCGAGCTTTTCTAAGCGTATTTGACAACGAGTATGAACAAATTAGTCTTCTTATTTAACCCTATCTTGAAGGGGGGGGGGGAAAGTGCCTGCGCCAACTATGACGTCGTAAAACTGCCGAACGACGTGTGCTAGCACTACAAAACTTAGTGACTTTACCGAAAATATTGCTGTCAACAATTCAGCGAAAGAAAAAAAAAGTGCCAATTTTTTTCTATTGAGTTTTGGGGTTATATGTAGAAAAAAATGTATTTTAGTAAATCTAAGGTTGTCGAGCCTAGATGGCGGACAAATGACGTCATATAAGCGTCAGTGTCGTTTTCATTGGCAACAAAAGACTTGGCAGACTTCCCTACCAATAAGTTACCTTTATAGCTATCGTTTTGTATCGCTCACTCACTCCGGCGAGCTCGCTCGGAACCTCCACATAACTAGTTCCTCCACCCCTCTTTGTCATCCATCGCTGCGGGGAAGTTGTTTCAGGTCCAAACCGCTGTCTTCATTAAGCTGTTTAAGACGCTTTATTATAGCGGAAATTCCAATTAAGGCGCTTTTAGGTAAAAAAAGTATGACATAATGACGTCATAATTACGTCATATTACGTCCAAACGATACTAAAATTGCATAAAAACCTTTACGATTACATCATCCCTCCAAATTTGAAATTACGAAAGGACCGTTTTGAAATTACGAAAGGAGGTGTCAAAACAGACTACCACCCCCCCCCCCCCACCCGGGCAAAGGAATCCCCCCAAAAGCCCGGTCTAGATAGGGTTAAACGACAGCCGAGGGTTTCGTCTGACAATCTGCTACATTAAGAGTGTTATACCGATAGGGAAATTGTCTGTACAAGCCGAAATGTTGGAGGTGAACCCCTATAAGGGAATACATAGTACTTCTGCTGGTGTGTTCTTTTATTTCTTCTTCCGTCAGGAGCCAATCATAGCTTAGAGCTAGGTTAGGATATTAGATGTTTGTTGTAAATATAAGCATTTCTGCTTTACTCGCACACAGTACTATAAGATGAGCCTTCTGTTATAGTATGGTTATGTGAGACATTGTCCAAAAAACAAGTACAATCCTTTTTTTTCTCTTTCTAAATAGTACAAGGCTTAGCGCACAATATCACAGGGCCAGCTAATGGTATTGTGTACGAGTAGTTTGAAATAAGGCTACGGGAAAACATTCTTGTTTTCTTGCTGCTTAACTTTCCGATAAAATGCCAGAATTAATCTGTTGTAGAAAGTTTTCAAAAAAAAAAAAAACGGTGTATTGTGTATTGACAGAAATATCAGTTGTTGTAGTTGTTGTTGTTTTTTTTGTTGGGGGGGCGGGTGTTTTTTGTGTTCTCGCCCACAGTTGTGTGGCTCTTGCTTGCAAACAAGAGGACAGCAGCAGCTTAGAGTGTTGACTGAAATAACGTTCGCTGCACCTCCGAGTGATTTTTTCACAGCTGTCTACCTCATTGTTGTCGCTATCCTGTGCCTAACCCAACAGTTCTGGGAATACGTGACAGTTTGGGTGTGACCATTCTGACACTACGCACAGTGAGGTCATTGTCCATACCACTTAATGCCTTCTTTATTTTGAGGCTACCATCTTCAACCTCCTGAATATTCATATAACGATGAGTCCAATTAACGACTGTAAGGTATCACCCATTCTATGTTACTACGTTAGCTATGTTACTTCACCGTTAATCAAAAGTTAACTTGTATCTGAATCTGTATCTGTATCTATATAGCCGGTATAACCGCCCTTCGGCGTAACACACCAGCTTCTGTATCTGTATCTGTATCTATATAGCCGGTATAACCGCCCTTCAGTGTAACACACAAGCTTCTGTATCTGTATCTATATAGCCGGTATAACCGCCCTTCGGCGTAACACACCAGCTTCTGTATCTGTATCTATATAGCCGGTATAACCGCCGTTCGGCGTAACACACCAGCTTCTGTATCTGTATCTATATAGCCGGTATAACCGTCCTTCGGCGTAACACACCAGCTTCTGTATCTGTATCTATATAGCCGGTATAACCGCCCTTCGGCGTAACACACCAGCTTCTGTATCTGTATCTATATAGCCGACATAACCGCCCTTCGGCGTAACACACCAGCTTCTGTATCTGTATCTATATAGCAGGTATAACCGCCCTTCGGCGTAACACACCAGCTTCTGTATCTGTATCTATATAGCCGGTATAACCGCCCTTCGGCGTAACACACCAGCTTCTGTATCTGTAAACTTGTCACCAGCTGAGATTTTTTGTGTACGATGTCACTATGGTAACAGCTTTCACAGCCAGATGGAGTCGAATTGTGCTCCCTTTGCTCTTTAAACTAAAGGGGAAAAGGAAACATTTCGGATATCATATATGAGTTACTCAAACGTGGGGAAGGAATGGCAAGAGCAGGCCTAGGGTGCACGTATCAACGCACATCATTCGCATGTTTGCGCAAGGTATAACCGTACCGTGAGCGGTTGCATGCATCGTTCTTTTCATAAGTGGTAAGTGGTACGTATGATGTCTGTGCGATGGCCAAATTACCATATGCAGGCCGTACATACACTTGCTGCGGAAGTACGGTTTCCTTTACCTACTCGCATTTGCTGTACAATGCACGCGCGTCGCCAGTCCTGGCTCGTACGGTCGGTGAATGCTCAGCCCAACGGCAAAGTTTTGCCTGCACGTAAAAATCTACGGCGTGTCTGCGTGCGCTAATATCCGTTGGATTCCGTTAGAGTTCGTACAGAGGCGGTACTTAACACATTTTATTTTCATTGAACAAACACATAAAGGTAAAATAACAGACAAGTAGCGGCCCACTCAAGTTAAGACAAGTTATATCGGTGCCGCTATTAAAAGAAAATAAGAATAACATGTGATTAACAAGATGCAGTAAACCTGTACAAATGGTATACTAGTGTATTGACTGGTGGAAGCGCAAGTCCTGGTACCCCCCCCCCCCCCCAGGAAATTTTGGTAGGACACGGAAAAAAACATGGTTAGAAACGGCCAGTTTGCACAATGAAGTTCTGAGTTGAAGACATAATCAAACAGTTTGTGGAAAAGTTGCAAAGGGAAGTACCAAAAAGTAGTAAATGTTTGATTTCACCATCAGAAAGAGAGGAAATATCGTAAAGATGTCCTACGATCCTAAAAAGTTTGCTGAAGAGAGTGTGACGAGGATTATTATGTAATGGGCAGTGAAGTAGGAAATGAGAAATCGATTCGCATTGGCACCCGCAGCTACAGGCTGGACTACCAGTTAGCCCACGACTGAAAAGACTGCCATTCAAGCTGCAGGTGCCAATGCGAAGGCGTGCCAAGAGAGTACAAGCATATCTGGGACCAAAACTAAAATATCTGAATTTGACAGGTTTTACAGATTTAAACAAGTGCACTTTAAACCTAAGGAAGCTGTATCCACGTGTTGCCAAGTCTAACTTGTTCCAGTGACTTAATGAGTAAGGATCAAAAGACGTTGCAAAACGATTTGTTGAAGCGTCGAGTGATCTTAAATTCATTTTGTTGCGAAGGTCATACGAACATGTTGAGGAAATGATTGAAGGAAGTAGATCAGACAATTAGCTACGAGTAGAACCATGAATAATTTTGTAGAACAATAAAAGTCTCTGAATATGCCTCCTGTCCGATAAGGTCTCCCAGCCGAGTTCTTTGCAAGCTGAGGAGTACGGTGATCCTTTGACAGCACCTGTTACAATAAGAGAGCAGTGGTATTGGATTCGTTCTAAAAGTTGTGATTCTTCACACGTGCAGCAGTGCCAAACGACATCACCGTACTCCAAACACGGACGGATAAATGATTTGTACAATGTTTCCATAGCCTTAAGAGGGAGTCTAAATTTCAACCCTTTGAAAGTAGCTAAGCTTTTAGAAATGTTAGACAATATATTGTTGGTGTGTGATTTCCAAGTCATGTCAGAGTTTAAGGTAACCCCTATATGTTTGTGAGAAGAAACAGACTTAATAATGCAATTGTTTAAAAGCATAGGTGGGTGTACTAAATTGACTCTTCTGGTTGAAAAGCACATTTCAACTGTTTTGGCTGGGTTCAGTTCCATTAACCACTGAACAGCCCATCTGTGTATTTTCTCTAAATCAGAATTTAAACAGGAAGCTGAATAACTCACGTTATCAACAACATGCATAAGTGAACTGTCGTCAGCAAAAAGAAATGGCTGGAAGACAAGATTATCGACAATATCATTAATGTAGACAAGGAAAAATAAGGGGCCCATTACAGACCCTTGTGGAACTCCGGCACGGACAGTGCACCGAGAAGAAGATATGCCGTCGATAGTGACTCTTTGAAATCGATCACTGAGATATGAATGGATCCAATTTATAAGTGGCCCTTCGACACCATTTCTTAAAAGTTTAACCCTCAAGCACCCGACCTTTTTTTCGACTAAAATGACCAAGTGGGATCCAAACGGACCCCAAAATGTTTTGTTCATAAAATCTCAGTACCATGTCTTATCGGCGATCATTGTATATACATTGCTTCTTCAATGTAAGAGGAAGATTTTGAGATGTTAAGATGTTGCTAATTCCATCTCATTATCATAATTTATGCAAAAGTTAAGAAGGACCACGTTTTGCACTAAACCTATTCCGACCAGATAGTGGAATTTTCAGGCCCTCAGCAAAATTTATGTCGCATAACTCATGAAGGGCTAGAGCTAAAGCTACAAAATTTGGTGTTTTGTCACAAAATATTGTTCGCAAAAGTTTTTGGTCAATAAAGTAAGTATATAATTTTTTGGGGTTGCCATGGCAACCATATTTTAACAGGCATATTTTTGCCAAAAATTGACAATTTCAATTTAAACAAGGTTTTCTTGGTAAACTACACCTGTTTTCTGACAACAATTAAATTCTGAGATTCAATGTAAATTTCATGACTTAAGATTTATGATTTATGCTAATTTCATGACGTCATTGGTCAAAATCCAAGATGGTCGCCCTGATTACGTAAATGACGTCATAATGTCGTCACATTACATGTTGATGGCACAAAATTTTTTGTGAGGATTTAGGTTTACATTCTTATTATTGTCTGAAAGTTTGGTAGTCATACTATAAGTGGTTTATGACTTAGCCTACAAAGTTTGTTTTAAAAACTGCACATTTTTACTGGGGTCCGTTTGGACCCCAGAGGGACTGAACACAAACTTTCTATATAATTTCCACATTGTTGTACCAATCTTTGCGAAAACGTAGGAGAAGGCATAAGACATATTGACTGACAAAGTCACGGAAATATTTTTTCTTCAGATGAAAAATGTTCAAATGGCACTTCAAAATCAAAAGACCGAGAAAAATCGAGAAACACAGCACGAACAACCTCCTTCCCGGTGTCCAGGGCTTTCAAAATTTTATGACAGAAGTACAATTAACACTTACGGATCCCAAAACATTGCCCACGTCTTGGCACGTAGACAGCACGAATTTGCACGTACGGCGCGTTGTACCCTTAGCTGTAAAGCTCGAAGAATCGTCGTCCGTCCAATTTTCGCGCAATGTAACAGGGGTATTACAGACCCGTAATTCTCTCGTCCTTAAGATTTAGGACCGTTTTTCTCCTTCAATAACGGCTTTGAGTTTATAAAGTGATTACCATAAGTACACTGGAGATGGCACAGCCATGCGTTTTGTTTATTTGTTTGTTTATTAAAATTCACCACACAAGTGGAAGGGGCGGGAGAACAGGTGGTTACACCTTTGCATGCCCTCGCCCCGACATAAAAATACAATAGATACAGCAGATTAAGATTAATACAAAACGACATAAACAATCGTCAGACTACCGAGCCCTTAAATCCTGGCAGGAGGCGCACTTACAGGCAGTAGACCAGGTACAGAGGTTATCGGATACAAAGTGGCTTCTGAATCTATCAACAGTAGATTTCACAAGTAGCCTTTTTAAAAAGAGAATAGGTTGCCATGAACTGCCACCGTGTGTACGAAAACGTGGAGTGTTTGTAAATCATTCTATGTCATGCCAAAGTGTCTAACTTGTCACCAGCTGAGACTATTAGGGTCAAATATAACCATGATAATAGGTTAAAAAGATGAAGTCAATATTTCCTTCCGTTGTTTATTGAACGAGGGCTATCTACTTATTTGATTATGTCAGGTGTCCGTGACTAGTTTTAATGGCCACTTTCCGATGTATGAGTACAAAAAAAAGGACAAAATTCCGAGCCAAACGCTCTACTAGTTACGCTACGCCCAAAGCCACAATTGTTGTGATTTTAACTGGCGTCTTGTTTGTACTACAAGTGCTGGACTGCCCGCAAAA